>NW_027069778.1:550988-589664 GCF_002906115.3 Quercus suber | reverse complement strand
AAAAAAAAAACAAAAAAATGAAAAAAAAAAAAAAAAAAAAAAAAAAAAAAAAAAGGGCTGACGGTCCAAAAATGGACGAGCTAAAACAGCCGACGGTCTAAAAATGGCCAAGTCCGAAAACGGACGAGAGGCTGACGGTCTAAAAGGACCAAATCTACAAACTGGATTAAGTTAAAATAGCCGACGGTCTAAAGATGACCAAGTCCAAAGTTGGACAAAGCTAAAAAGCTGACGGTCCAAAAATGGATAAGCCAAAAAAAACTGGCAGGCTGAAAATGGCCAAGTCCAAAAACGGGCAAGAGGCTAACGGTCTAAAAAAAAGGCCGAATCCGTCAGTCCACAAACAGACGACCATAAAGGCAGATAACCTCATCACGAGATGATGGGATTTTGCCAAAACTTTCTACAATCATTAAAACGAAATGATCAAAAGCTGACGAGTTCATTAAAATTGACCGACGGTTCAGTGAAACTAACGGTACGACTAAAATAAGAAGGACCGCAATCTTGGTTTCAAAACATACAAGAAAACCAAGCAAAATAAGCTACACGCAGGTAATAGAAAACTAACGGCGTGATAAACAAATCCAAGCCTAAAAAAGGGCATTTTAAAAAAAAACTGTCAAAATATTACACGACGGTACCCAAAGGGGCACTAATAAGATTGTCTTCTACATAGATAAAAAAATAAATAAAACAAAGTAAAATAAAAATGATGATAAACAAAAATAAAAAAACGTCACTTCAAAAAATTCTTTCTATTTGGCGGCAGGCTCCTCTTCGTCAAGTAGCACCGTAGGGGGAGTGACTGCAGTCGTCGGAAGGTTCGCGGCAGGTTGGGCCAAGACAACCCCACTTTCTCCGCGAGGGGGGGAATCAACCGAGTCGTCAACACCAGGAGTGACGGCATCTGGCGCAGGCGTCATGGGCCGAGCGTCATCTATGGTAATACCAGATAGGTCCAAATCGGGAAAAGCTGACGCCACCTGTTTAAGACAGTCGTCGAATCCCGTGCCATAATAGCTGCCACAGGAATCGATAAAGGCATCTGACGCCTTGAATTTCTCAACAGCATCAGCCCCTACCGTCTCCAACTGATCATAAAGAGCCGTCAGCTTTCCTTCTATTTCGAATCACTGACGCTTCGCCTCTTCCAACTCCGCCTTCACATCTTTCAGCTCAACGTTAAGTGTGCGCACCGCCTCCTTATACTGAGCCTGCTGGTCTCGCATATTGGCGTTATGCTTATTAACACGAGCGACGACCCCCTCCTTGGCCACGCACCGTTCCTGCAGCGCCTTCACACGAACCAAATCCTAGAAAAAGACATAACCGTCAGTTAGCCAAAAGAAAAAGTTAGGCACGTTAAGTCAAAAGGAAAGAAGTAAAACTGACGGCTTACCCGCGAGAGGTCGAACAAGGCCGACGACCCCAGTTCTTCCGTCCCTAGCTGAGCACAAGGATCCATGTCCGTCGGCTTTATGAGTGCTTCGATGGCCTCGACGGCAAAGTCCTTGTGCATCAGCAAGCTCTGAGGTCCCTGCAGGACGGGACCAGAAGAGGTCATAACACCTTTCCCAGCTCCATGGCCCGACGTGGGGGGCGACTTCACGGGAGTGACAGTTGGTCTCTTCGACGGACGAATAACCACTCCGTCAGATTTCCTCTTCTGGGAGCCCTTGGTGACGGTCTTGGGGGCAGACGTAGACGTCATCTCTCCCTTCGCCTTCTTCTCCTCCCGCTGACGGGCAGCGGCGGCCCTGATCCGCTCCTTAGCAACATCCATTTCTGCAACAAAAAACAAACATAAGGAAAGCCGACGACTAGCAGTATAAAAACTGACGAATAGGTAAAGACTCACGGTGACGGGCAAACTCTTCCAACCTACGAGCCTCGGGCGTTGGTTCGGGACCCCCACAGTATGTATAAAGAGTGTCGAGGGTAATCACGTCCCGGCACGATCGCTCTTCTATGGGTATCCCCAGAACCCGACGCATGAAATCCTCTTGCTCGTCAGTTATTGATGGACGAGTGAAAGCTGAAAAAACAACTTGGCTGCGTTAGTATCTTTTCAAAGGAAAAGTGAAATATGGAAAACTGACGAGGATAAAAGGTGACGAATAAAACCTGACTCCTTAACAAACCCCCAAGTGTTGTCGAAACAACCAAAGGGAATCGTTTCCCATTCGTCCTGACGGCACACCCAGTCCGTCCCCTCTACGAAAAAGAACCTACTCTTCCAGGCTCTATTGGAATCTGGCATTTCAGACACCAGCCTTAACTCCTTCTCCCTAACGGCAAAATGATACATCCCTCTTGATGAAGAAAGGTGCCGAGGTCTATAGCAATAGAAAAATTCATCCAAGGTAAGCTGACGGTGACCTCCGCTCAGACGACCCCACAACACCTCGGCACTTATAAAAATTCTCCATGAGTTTGGGGCAATCTGACTGATTGATATGCCAAGATAATCAGCCAGCTGACGGTGCAAAGCCGTCAGGGGCAATCTCAACCCGGCAGCAAACATGGCGTCATACATGCCAACGTCTGCAGTTCTTCCCGTATAACACTTTTCACCCTCCATAGGTAGACGGATGGGAATATGATCAGGGATTTGAAAACGGGTACGTATTTCATTAAAAATTTTAAGCGTCATCTTTGGAAGAAATTTATTCACAGCCCAGTCCTTGGGAAGGATGAAGGGACGACTACCTTCAGGACCTTCAAAATCCCCTTCACTAGACTCCTCGTCGCCTTCATCCCCGTCACTATTCCCCCTCCTAATTCAACTTCACTCCCCTTGCCTACTTCCTCCTCCTGGCCGCCGTTTCCCTGACCCTCTATTTCTTCGACGGCAACATGGGCTGACGTCTCCCTCTCTGACGACCAGGAGGAACTCTCAGACTCACTACTTGAGCCTGAGCCAAACACCTCGTCGTAGCCCGCTCCTTCGCGGACCGACGACTGATCACTCGACATCTACCTACAAGTGACGGGTGTAAACTAAGCACTTAGGATGACGACCTCACTTTAAAAAATAAATTGAAAGCATGCGAGAAAGGAAGGGAAACTTACAAGTTCTAGAGTGACGGTTGAAAAAGCGACGGCAGGAACGTTGGTAAAGCTGACAGGATGTGGGCGACGGATGTGCTCTCCAGGAATTAAGTGAATGAAATAGTAAAAATGGGAAGAAGGGGGGGCCACATATATATAAGTTAAACGCACGGAAGACGAAGCGACGCCCGCGTTCAGACACAGAGCCAATCCAAGCACGCCACCTGTCCTAGCATTTAATATTAAAAGTGTCAGCAGTGATAATTCTTCTCTCTCTTAATCAAAGTGGCAGGTAGTGACGAATGCAAACTCCATAACCCGTCAGGTATAGCCGACGGGGATATGGAGTAGGGGGCAACTGATATGGAAGAATAATCATAACAGGTGTCATGGGCTTAACCCGTCAGCCGAAGCTTGGGCTGACGGGCCAATCACAGGTAACAGACAAGAGTCACGCTGACGGGACCAAGATAAACTGGGGCTGAAGGCCCCGGTTCTAACCGACGGTTATTCAAAGCTCCTTGGTTACTCGTATAGCGAGAAGGTGACGCCAACTTGGCTGAAGGGGAGAGAAAAGGCTGACGGTTTCAAGGCCGACGACTCTGTTGAAGATAAGACTTGGCCACCACGCATAGGAAGTTGCTTGCGTTCCACGCCCAGTATCAGAATCCTATAAGGAAAGGATCCCGTAATCTACGCTTATGAGGATTCCTATAAGGAAAAGACTTCTACTCCAAGGAAGAGAGGTCCACCCTCTACTACTATAAAAACCCCAATACTCTCATAGGCCGAGGTACGAATAATTAACCCCTCTCTAGCACTCTAGAGTTGAAAGAAGTTCTAACTTGACCTTCAGAGGGTATTTGGCCGGTACCACACCGGTGCTCTCTGTTAGGTCTTTTCCTTTTTGTTGTGCAAGTGTCGTTTTGAGCGTACAAGCATCGTGCAATTCACTGGTGAGATTTTCGGCATCATCACATACAAACACCAAATACTCCAATTAACAAGATATACACCCCAACCCAAGCACTCAAATCTTTCAAAAAAGAGATAGAAGAACCATTATCCTTTTTGAAAACAATTTGAATTCCTTACAGCTTGCACCACTTAACATAGGGTACTATCATGTTAACAACTTTATTTAAAGAACTTTTCTTGCTTTAAAACATTGCAAATTTTGTCCTCCAAAGATTTGTTTAAAAGCAAACCCAAAAATACTTTCAGCTTCAATCTACTTTTTATGATGCTTCTATGTTTCAGAAAATGGTTTAAACTTGCTTATACCAATAGATTGCTAGGACCATTGTTATCAATGTTTGCCAAAGTAAATTAATCAATTTGTTTTCCTTTCAGGAATAGCTTAAATATTTAGGGACCATGTTTTCTGCTAATTGCACAGCCATCTCTATGAAAATAGACAACTAATGGTGAATTTGTTAATGGCATAAATCTCTACAATAAATTTAAAACACAATGCCCAAGATAGATTGTAGAATACTACAAAGTAGTAACAAGTGACCTATAATAGAATTTGCCGCTTAAGAAACCCCTATAATTTGATGATAAATATACTATAATGCTCTAAGTTGAAGGAGAGTGCTTCCACCTTTTGAATGGCATATCAGTTTGAGAAGATTATAAACACATTCACTCCCCATTCATCTCAAATTACATGACTGATTCAATATAGTCTAAACATTATGATAATCTCACATTTACCCACTGTCGAGGGGAAAATTTTGATGTTCCTAAATAGAGTATGGGGTAGCCAAGCCGAAACTTGACGATGGGCCCTTGAAATAGAGCCCAAAGGCTTTCAGTGTTGTGGAAGTCCACCCAAGCAAGAGATAGAGGCTGCACCCTATCAAGAAGGCAACAATAAAGCCCAATAAACACATTGCTATTGTTAGTTTGTTATATTATTAGTCCTTTTTTCAGCCTCATAGTTCAAATCAGTCCTCCAGCGGTAAAGGTGAAATTACTCTTAAAAGTCCAGAAGTCAATGATTAAATAAATTTATGAAGGTATTCGGTCCTGGGGTCCTTGTGTGTCTCGGTTAGGGGAGTTTATAGTACTTTCAGCCATCATTACATCAATGTGAGGGAAAAATTCAATTGTTACAAATACATTATATCCTTCATTGAAAGTTCAATATGTGTATAAAACACCCTTGAATGTTTAGACCCCCGATTACAAAGTTACCAATTCAAGCTTTATATCAAACAATTAATGTACGGAACATGATAACAAGCTCATAACAGAATTGATAAACAATCTAAGCCAAATATAAACACATCCACAGCAGTAAATATAAGACAAAGATAAAGGGAAGGAAGATGCAAACACACAGACAACACACGATGTGTTATCGAAGAGGAAACCGAAGTCCTCGGCATAAAATCTCTCCACCGCCCTCCAAGCAGTCAATAATCTACTAGAAAATGTAGTTGGGATACATGAACAGCAATAGCCCCTCCAAGCCTAATCTACCCAGGTACCTGAGCCCTCCAAACTTCCTGCTCCAACGACGTTGCGCCGAACCTTTTTCTTTTCTAGCTTACCGGATTCCGCTACTAGACTATAGCATCAACCAATGTATATTGGTTCCTTCCAAACTGCTTCCCAACAGCACCAAATAAACCTTCTCACAAACGTGGGTGTGGTGAGATAAGGATTTGGTCAATGACCTCTCAAGGATGTAACAATGGAGAGGAAGAGAGTAGAGGAATTTGTAAAGTCTTTAAGGTAAAGATTGGGGATGAGGCAATCTTATTTTTCTCTAGGGTTTCTCTAACAAAATTCTCTCTGGAAGCTCTCTCAATTTAGTGGGTATAAGGGTCTATATATAGTGGTGTGTGTTTGGAATACGAAGAGACAGTTTTTGCCAAACAAGGCTGGTTGGCGACTTGACCTCGCGGCTTGTCCAAGTCGCGAGTTCAAGTTACGAAGTAACAGCCTGGCCAGCCTAGGACTTTTGTCCTATAGTGCGACAGCTGGCGCAACCCTTCAGCTCCCCTGTGTGCATCTCACGTGCCTGTATTTGGCGGCTTGCCAATCGCGAGTCAACCGCGAGTTCTAGCCGCGAAACTCTGCCTTCTTGCACATACTTAAGCTTTTCTTCACATCTTCTCATACACTACCCTTACAATGATCCCACCTAAATACAAGGTTACTAAGTGCTTAAATTACAAGCAAATTGGCACGGAATAAAGCCAACAAGATGGTTGATAAATTTCAACCTTACAATCTCCCCCTTTGGCTATTCTGTGACAAAACTCTAAAACAAACTCTAGACTTAATGCATGAGTTGGGAACAGTTGGAAAACTCACTCATACCTAACTTTAGAATCTGTGAAGTTTTAGAACCATAAGAACAAATAACTCCTGAAACACAACAACACACTAAGTTCATTGTATGCAAAAAACTCGTAATGCAAGTGGAGCAAGCACAATGCGATTAAGTACAATGGAGTAAAGCAATTAACCATGGCAAGATCAAAACATGCAATCACTATAACCAAGTGATCACAATGTTCATTCACACTTGGAATGAACATCCGGACATTCACGATGACAAACACAAGTCAAATCACTTGAATAACCAACACTCAACCAATGCACAATACATGAAGTATGTGCATCTAGGAAAAATCCTACATGGGCACAAGAGTGATAGTACTTAAAAAGGAATGCATAGCATTAGGTTAGAAGTATTGATTTAACAAAGCACAAAAGCTGCATAAAGCATGGCACAAACCACAAAGGCCTACAAGAGTACATAAAACCAAACCCTTAAAGCTTACAAAAGCAACATGGGTACAAACCTTAAACAGAACATATGCTGAATTAACTGAATAACATCATCAATATATAAATATAAACCAAAGTGTTAAAAACATTCAAGAGATATGAGTTTAATCCAATCTTAAACCACAGTGTATCAAACCTATAACAACAGTAGTTATCCAAGCATAGTATCAAAATTATAAACAAAACAACATATAATAATGAGACTCCCCCTCAAAACAGGCACTCTCCCTCAAGAGCTGCCCCAAAAATTCTCCCCCTTTTTGACCAGAATGGCCAAAGGGTCACTGATCCTGGTTGGTGTGAATGCTGTCAAACTTGGCTAAAAGTACATCAAGCTGGTCCTGCATTGCTGTCATCCTTTTAGTATGCTGATTCTAAACTTCTCTGAGTGTATGAAGCCTCTCCAGGATGATCTAAAATGCATCTGAAGGTGCAGCAGATGAAGTAGAAGCCTTGCTCCTTTTGACTCTTCTTCTTGGTGTGGAAGATGGTCCTGCAGCCTCTGCTTCAGTCTCCATTGGATCACCTTCTTCTTGGACACCCTCCTCTTCTTCACCTGGAAGACGACTTTGTATCCTTGTGAGAGTAAATTTGTTAATGGCTGATAGAGGAGGCAAAGGATTGATATCCTGAGGGATTGCAACACCCTTTTCTCTGAAAATCCTCACGAGAAGACTTGGAAATATCAGCTTGGGTCTTGAGGTGGATCTAGTCTCATCCACTATAGTATCAAAGATGTGAGAACTGATGTCAATGAAGGTTTTCTCCTTAAGTTCCATGAGAAAGATGGCTCTAGCATTTGTCAGTGTAGTCATCTTTCTTCTAGGGTACAGATTGTACATCATTATGGTGGTCAGACACCTCATATCTTTAGAAAAATCAGAAGTATTGAGACATCTCTTTTCTATAATCCCACCAATTCTTTTCTGGACAGTTTCTAGAGAAAGCATTCTGTCCTTGTAGTTAGTGAATTCATAATCTTCCAATCCCGAACCTTATCAATATCATGAGCATCTAAGGTAAATTTCTTTCTTCTCACCCAACAACTTAACTCCTCCTCCCTTATCACAGCATTTGCATAGAATTCTCTAATTAGAGGGTCACACACACGTGGAAAGTCACTCAGCAGTTTTTCCCAACCTCTACCCTCAAAACACTCTGGAATGAAGGTATCCTTCAACTCCCTGAAATCAACAAATCTTTCCTAAATGATGGTTCCTTTGGAAAAAGAATCCCTATATCTCTCAAAGTGTTGACTAGACCTAAATAGGTTAGGGTCCATTTTTATTCTTTTGCCAGCCTTCTTAGCGGGAGTCTTCTTCTTTGAAGGGGTAGGAGGCATCTGTAAACACGCAGAAGAGGCCACAACAAGAGCAAAACACAGTATGTGGAAGTGTACACATATTAGTAACAATTTAGTTACAAAGACAATAACAGAGAGTGTCAAGCCAACCCACAAACCAAGAACAGTTAATAACCAGAGATTTGTAAAACAAATCAAACAAGATCATTCAGTATAGATGCAGACTGGAGCTAGCATTAAATAATTAAAAATGGACAGTGTAACCACGATCAGACAGATGAAGGCATATGACAATGAAACATGACAGAATGAGTATGACAAGTGCAAGATAAACCCAAAGACAGCACCACAACCATGATATGATGACTAAAAATCAAGGCAATTCAAGCCACATAATCCAAAAACTTCAAACATACTGAAATGCCTCATTCATATTCAAAGTAAAACATAGAAAAACCCAAACCCATAAGCCTAATGAGTATAAAATGTATCAAATAACACTGCTCAGAACAAATACTAGAGTAATGAAGCAAAAGCATGATACTAAACATATTTAGCAACAAGAGAAAACAACCTCAATCAAACAAACCCAAATTTTGATTAAACCCACGATTGTACACCTCAAAAACTCAATCTAACATCAAAACACACAAATTCAAGAATATAACAGTAAAAGCATAGAATGTGAAGTGAAAACAAGAAAACCCATATCTTTTTCTTGAAGATTGATGCAGAAATGATACAGAAATGAAGGATTTTCACAGATGGGCACGGCGAGTTTCATAGAGAGAAATAGAGAAGACAACGAACAGTCACAAAGTACGAGGGAAAAAACTGAAAAGTTTTTGAAAACTGACTTTAAAACGCAAAACACACGTTTTTCGCAACTGGAACAAGTCGCTAAGGTAAGACGCGAAACACTGTGAAACAAAGATTCTTGAAAAATCTTCTAAGTGTTTTTCGCAACTAAAAGATCTACCCACGAGAGAGTCGCGAGATGAGCTGCGAAAATCTCTGAGTAACCTCGCGATTGGACCTTCCACCCGCGAACAAGTCGCCAAACTGAGCTGCGAAATATGCAAAAACTCAAATTTTGAAAAATTTTCTAAGTCTTTTTCGCAACTAGGGCATTAACACACTAGTGAGCCGCGAAAAATCTCTGAGAGGGCTCACGACTGGTACTTGCGACTGGGCCAACCCGTGACTTAGTCGCCAAAACAGGGCAAGACTGATTTTTGAAATTTTTGACTTTTTGTAAAACAAAATACTTTCCAAAAACAACTAGAAACACTCAAAAATCTTTTTGTGTTTGATCAACAAAGATTGAGCTTGTGAAAACACATTTAATCAAGTACAATCACACAAATAAATATGGCATTCATTGAACATAGACTTGTGTGTTGTGTGTGGATATCAAAAATGAGATAGTCCTTAGTCTAATGTGAAGCTTCAATGATCAATTCAATCAAGACATACATAACTAGCACTAGATAATGTGACCTATCTCAATTATAGAAACATGCATATATGATCTCCCACATGCACTTGATAACAATTCTTTGAAACTTTTCATTTGACTCCATATTCAACATATCATTTGCACTTTTTGAGCAAAGAAAATCTCATTTTGAGATAGATGCCTGAAATTTTTGATATTTCAATTGATGAGTTAGCCTTTGGCTTTTTGGGCATCATACATTTTATTTTGATCGCTTCCCCTTTTTCCTAGTCGAATACTAGTATGTGCGACAGACTTTTGCAGCTCTATATCTCTTTTCATTTGGAGATTTACATTTAGAGAGCTCTTTTAAGCATAAAAATAAAAAGTGGGAAGATATATAGGCATGAGTCTATGCATATCTCAAGATCAACAAAACCATTTACTAATTTTTCATGACAAGATTGAAGATCTGTTTACAACAATCACATATGTTTCAGAATTTCTTCCACAATGATATGAGTGTATGAGAGACAAGCTAAGCTCGTTAAATGCACAAAGGCATTAGTACAAAGGTACAAGGCAAAACATGCTTTAAGACAAAACTCAACAAAGCTGATCAAACTTTTTGGATTTTCTATTTTTTATGTGTTTTTGGATTTTTGACACAAAAGCAGTAAAAGATTGATAAAAAACATAACAAAAAAAATGTAAAAACATTTGAACCAAAGACAAACACACACACAAAATAACAACCTAAATACTAGCAAGAAGCACACAACTAAGCATATTCACAAACATGGGAAGTATTGATGCATGGACATGTTGTAATGCTTATGCATAAGTACCCTTCGTCACCCACACGTCATGTGCGTTTGGGGTGATATCCTTAACGGATTGTGTATGATAATTAGGACTATCAAACCTTCGTGTGAAGCTTTCTAGGCAATTTGTGAAGGCACCGATCATCTTCACCACATCCATCATTCCTGGATCACGGTTTTGACTTCTTAGTTGCTCACCACCCCAAGACCTCATGTCATTTCTTCTTCCTCGTGACCGAGGTGCACTTGCATTGTAGTCTGCTCTCAGCTTTTGACAGTTGGGTCTGGTATGTCCTTGCAATCTGCAATAGTGACAACATATTTCG
Source organism: Quercus suber (assembly GCF_002906115.3). NCBI lineage: Eukaryota > Viridiplantae > Streptophyta > Magnoliopsida > Fagales > Fagaceae > Quercus > Quercus suber. The sequence goes on along the minus strand of NW_027069778.1, from coordinate 578,909 downwards.
TTCTAGGACTCTGTTGTGATTTTGGAACTGATCTCCCTCTAGCTCCATATCTAGATCCTGATTGATTACGGGACTTATTTAGCACCCGTTGATCGGCCACATTCTTCTTCCTTTCAGTTTTAACTTTCTCAGGAATAGACTTATCCACAGCCGTCTCTTTGGCCGTTACAAGCTTCACTTCTTTGGTGACATTTGCTGATGAGCTACTTCCTCTGGTATATCCTAATCTGGACTTGTCTGAGGCATGTTTTTGAGATGAAATAACATCATCTAACTTCATGGAGGAGACCCTATCTATCTTGGCATGAGCTTGCACTACCTCTTGCTCAAGAAATCTCACTTTTGTGTAAGCTTCTGATAGCTCACCATTAAGGGCTTTAATCTCACACTTTGCCTCCTTTTATCTGACCAGCAGGCTTTTGTAATCTTCCTTAGCTCTCTTCATTTTCTTCACAGCTGCCTTTGCCACCTTTGTATACTCACCTGATTTCTCAAGAAGTAAGGCGTAACTCTTTTGAAGACTAGATGTATCTTCTTCTTCTTCAGCCTCTGATTCTTCAACAATCCCAATAGACTCCGAATCAGAATATTTGCCAAGTTCCTTCACAAGTGAACCCAAATCATCTGAGGATTCCACATGTGCAATGGTCATGAATTCGAAGTAGTTTCGTTCTCCGCCACAGCTCTCTTCAGAATTAGAATTTGAAGAGTCTGTATCACTCAGCGTTGTGGCATACGCCTTGCCTTTCCCTCTCAAGAAATTGGGACACTCCTTCTTGAGATGTCCATGACCATTGCATTCAAAACACACAATGTCCGAAGGAGATTGAACATCCTTCCCTTCTTTTCTCGTAAACTCTTTCCTATCACCTCTTGAAGATGAAAATTTCCCTCTGTTGAATGGTTTCCCACTATTCTTCATCTTCAGAAATTTTCGAAAGTTTTTCGCAAGGTACACTACTTCCTTCTACACTTCATCTTCTTCGGAAGGATCATCCATTCTTTCGGTGATGGTTTTGAGAGCAAGCGATTTACTCGTCTTGTGGGAAGGCAGTCCCAGTTCATATGTTTGGAGAGACCCAATTAGCTCCTGAATTTTGATCTCATCCAGGTCTTTACTCTCTTCTATGGCTGTGACTTTTGCTCTAAAGCTTTCGGGCAAGGACCTCAAGATTTTTCTCACCACCTTAGTATCTTCAATCTTCTCACCAAGATTGAGCTTAGCAATGACAATTTCGTTGAGCTTCCCAAAGAATGAATCAAACGATTCATCTTCACCCATCTTGAGCTCTTCAAACTTAGTGGTAAGCATTTGGAGCTTTGTGTCCTTCACCTTCTTAGTCCCCTCATAAGTTGTCTCCAAAATCTCCCAAGCTTCCTTGGCCACTGTCATGTAAGATATCCTGTGGAATTCATCTGGAGACACACCACAGAATATAGCATTTAAGGCTTTACTATTAGCATTGGCCACCGCAAGAGCTGCCTTATACCAGGTGGATTTTTCAGCCTCCGGCCTGGTCCAACCTATTTCAACCGCATCCCACACGGTGTCATCAATAAAACATAGAAATGCCCTCATTCTAACTTTCTAGAAGGCATAATTGTTACCATCAAAAAATGGTGGAACATGAGAGATTGAGACCTATCCATCTCAACAAGGGGTCAAGAATCACACTCAGGTATTAAAACCACAACAAGTGTACCCGCTCTGATACCAATTGAAAGTTCAATATGTGTATAAAACACCCTTGAACGTTTAGACCCCCAATTACAAAGTTACCAATTCAAGCTTTATATCAAACAATTAATGTGTGGAACATGATAACAAGCTCATAACAAAATTGATAAATAATCTAAGCCAAATATAAACACATCTACAGCAGTAAATATAAGTCCAAGATAAAGGGAAGGAAGATGCAAACACAAGGACAACACACGATGTGTTATCGAAGAGGAAACTAAAGTCCTCAGTATAAAACCTCTCCGCCGCCCTCCAAGCGGTCAATAATCCACTAGAAAATATAGTTGGGATACATGAACAGCAATAGACCCTCCAAGCCTAATCTACCCAAGTACCTAAGCCCTCCAAGCTTCCTGCTCCAACGAGGTTGCGCCGAACTTTTTTCTTTTCTAGCTTACCGGATTTTACTACTAGACCATAGCATCAACCAATGTATATTGGTTCCTTCCAAACTGCTTCCCAACAATACCAAATAAACTTTCTCACAGACATGGGTGTGGTGAGATAAAGATTTGGTCAATGACATCTTAAGGATGTAACAATGGAGAGGAAGAGAATAAAGGAATTTGTAGAGTTTCTAAGGTAAAGATTGGGGATGAGGCAATCTTGTTTTTCTCTAGGGTTTCTCTCATAAAATTCTCTCTGTAAGCTCTCTCAATTTAGTGGGTATAAGGGTCTATATATAGTGGTGTGTGTTTGGAATACGAAGAGATAGTTTTTGCCAAACAGGGCTGGTTGGCGGCTTGACCTCGCGGCTTGTCCAAGTCGCAAGTTCAAGTCGCGAAGTAACGGCCTAGCCAGCCTGGGATTTTTGTCCTGTAGTGCAACAGCTAGCGCAACTCTTCAGCTCCCCTGTGTGCATCTCACGTGCCTGCATTTGGCGGCTTGCCAATCGCGAGTCCTAGCTGTGAAACTTTGTCTTCTTGCACATTGAGCTTTTCTTCACATCTTCTCACACACTACCCTTACAATGATCTCACCTAAATACAGGGTTACTAAGTGCTTAAATTACAAGCAAATTAGCACGAAATAAAGCCAATAAGATGGTTGATAAATTTCAATCTTACATTCATCATAATAATAAACAAGGATTAAAGGTTCCATCGTTACAAATAAACGAGGAAAAAATAGGATGGAATGAAGGGAGAGAAAGATCTTCAGCTCAGTGCAGCAAGTATTAAACTAAGATTTTGATGAGTGTGTGTTCATAAGGCATGAATGAGACAATATGGGCTATTTTGAGTGAGTGGGATGAGATTAACTTTGAGGTTAAGACTTTTTGTGAGTAGAGGGTTGTTTATGAGTAGTGGGAGGGATTTATGAGCCGTGATTGTGTAAAGAAGAGGAAAGAATGTCTGAGGTTAGATGAATGTGGGCTAAAAGGGATGAGTAGTGAGCTTAAAGAGAGCTAAACTACAAGTAAAATGGCAAATAAATCAAGAGTTTCAGAGGGATAGTTGCTGTGTTTGTGGGCTAAGATGCTCATGCTTTTATAATGGAGTTTAGAAGAGCATTAATTAACAAGAAGCCAAAAAACGTAGGTCTGATTCAAGGGAGCCTTGATAGCTGAATTAATAACTTGAATTTGGCCTAAAAATGAGAGATTTGCTTTTGGGGCTGTTCTGCTTCTTTGGGCAATGTCCACATGAGTAGTATTTGGGGTAATCTTGCATTAAATACTAAGATTGCTGAGATTGTGTTTAGCCAATGGGATTAAGGCAATTATTAAGGAAGAATCCTAGTGCTGCAACTGAGATTTGGACCTTAAGAAGTAGGATTTAACACCCCAAGCTAGGTGTCAAAGTTTAAGCCCACTTCAAAGGGTTCCGCTAAAGATCCCTTTATGCCCTCCAAAACACATGTTCCCAATTTTTCCAATTTTAGGATTCATGGGTTTGACACATGAATCACGTCTTGAACGTTTTTAACATTTATAGCATCAATTTGTTGAAATTTGGATATTTTAGTTTCAGCTCCCCTTCCGTTGGAGGTGCAGTCTTGAGGAAGATGATGGAGTCCCATCATCCTTTAGACTTTAGCTGATATGGCAGCCTTTGGGCACTGTTCACGTCAGGTAGAGGGTGGCAAAAAAACTAATGGGACAACCCCTAGTTCATCCTCAAAGGCTTGGTTCTCTTGTAGGGGTCTCTAGTTGCTTCTTTGGTTAGGGATGAACAAGGGCTGGTTTTCCACTTTCAAGCCTCTTGCTGGGACCTTTTTGGGATGGAACTTTGCTCCATTTCAGCATCTTTAGTTGGGCCACATGACCCTTTCTTTGCTTGGGCTTGTTCCCTACTCCATGAGATTTTTGGGCCTACAAAATGGGCATTAAAAACATGCTTTGCCTTGGGTTTTTTACTCCTCATGAGCTTTAGTTGTTAGTAGAAATAAAATGAATCCATGAGCTTTAATAAATATTTATGATAGATTTTGAGTATTAATTTCCATGGGCTTTAAATAACAACTTGTATAGTTTCTCCTAATTTTTGCTATGGATTTCTTTATAAATGATATTTTCTTTGAGACTTTTTAAATAATGAGCTCCAATATTTTTCTTGAGAATAATATTTACCATGGGTTTTAAATATGGTAACAATCACTATAATGGAATAATGTGATGTTCTCATGAGTTTCTCTATAGATAATCATAATGGACATGTAGGATGAATAAATACCATGAGTTTTGGTAATAAATATTATGAATATTGTGATGTAAGATAAATAGTGAACATGAGTTTATAATATGAAATAAACAAATGTCATGGGTCTAATAATCATGTCTTTCCATGGGTTTTTATAAGATGATCGCCATGGATTTTGAGAGTAGATAATTTATAAATTCCATGAGTTTTGTAATATTATAATAATAGGTTTAAGGGTCTAAAGCATTGTTCATTATTGGACTTCTAAGTAAAATAATTATGATATAATATTTTGCCAAGTATTGATAACCTTGGACTTTCAATAAATAGTGCCAAGTAGTTAGCTTAGGCTTTTAATAGTGCCAACGTAAGTTGGGGTTTTGATATTGCCAATGAGAATTGGGCTTTGATATTGCCAATGGGAATTGAGTTTTGACGTTGTCAATGAAAATTGGGCGTTGATATTGCCAATATGAATTGGGCTTTGGATAAATAAATTGCCATGGGTTTAAACCATGGGCTTTGATTATGGATTTGAATTCCATTGATAAAATTGTTTTGCCATAGATTTGAATCATGGGTTTTTCAAATATTGCAAAGCATAAGTATTCTTTGGCTTTAAATATAATAGGATTATTGGGCTCATAGGGCCGGTTTTGGGCTTAGCTAGATGATGATAATAAAATTGGATAAAATATGAGTTTTTAGGCTTTTTGTGATAATTTATATCATAACCCAATTTAAGCAATGAGATATGAAACATTTGTTATTAATATGATAATAGAGCAAAAAATATTTGGGAAAACCCAATAACTTATTAGTGGTATTTGAAAATAAATAGGTGGTACTCAAATAAAATTAGGTGTAAAAAAAAGTACCCTAACACCCACCAAAGAAAGAAAGAAAGAAAGAGAGAGAAAGAGAAATTGAATAGCTTTGGCTCAAATTACACATCCTCCTCCACAAGAATGGGTGCAGGGTGAGTTTGTGAATTCAAAACCCACAGGGTTTTAAATTACCAATAAAAAAATTTAGAAAAAAAAAAAAAAGAAAGGAGGAAGATAGTTATCACTATAACAAATGGCTTGTCCAACCTCATCCATACATTCATATTTTCTATATCCTATTTTCCTCAAACAAACAAAGCTTGATCTTGTCAATATCATAGGAAACTAAAATGCCTAGGAATTTTTTATTCATGTAACCAAAAAAATATCCACAAAATAAATTGGCAGCATTTACCTGGCATGGGATGAAAAGGACTCTCTGAGTGCCACGTTGGTGTGAAGTAAGTTGCCGTTCAGCAAGACTTGATGTGACATGGCGAAAATTAGTGACATCATCAACCAAATTAGACTTCTCCAACCTTTGACCAATACCATGAATCATAAAAACGTGTTGAAGAGGTACCTAGAACAATTTCAGTCAGACAAAGATCATTTAAATGATATGGTAGTTTATTGTGTTGAATACTAAAGAGGAAGATGAGTTTCTGGGTCCAATACATGAAATCTAGTTATGCATATGGACTTGTCCCTTAACACACCTGTCTAAACAAAACAAGCCAGTAACACTTGCATGGAACATGTCTTTGGACATGGTTGCCATGCCATGGATCCAAAAGAAGAAAGGAAAATTTGAAACAGAGAAAATAAATATAAGTAAATAACGTTATCTTTTCCCTTTTTGTCTATCACAGAAGAGTTATTGAAGGCTGCAACTGAGTCAAGCCATTTGCAAACAACTGATGCTCAGCTGGTCTCATTTCATATAAAAAACATGCAAATCCCAAGCTCAATAAAAGCAGGTCAAACTCGAACAAAGTACAACTTGGCTTATGAACCCGCTCTTTTAGAAGGACATAAATAGTCACAAGCAAGCCCAAGATTAGAAAGTGACACTGAGGGTCTATTTGGATGCCACTTATTGTTTAAAACTGAAAATTAAAAATATTGTAGTAAAATAATTTTTAAATGTGTGAATAGTGCTATAGGACCCAAATTTAAAGTTGTTTTTGCTGAAAAAAGTACTTGTGGATCCCATGAACAATGCACAGGACCCACTAAAAAAAACGTAGCCGCTGGGAAATGTGCAAAACGTGCTTCTCAAACTCACACTAAAAGCCCAAGGAAACCCAATTGCTCAAGCGATCACAAGGTCCACTTAAACCTGAAGATTTCGTGACAATGTGGATGTTTCACCATGTTCAAACTAGGGAATAATGCTTTTCCATCTCTTTGAGAAAATTAAGTTACATAGTTGATTTTTTTTTTTTTGGGAAAAGAAGTTACATGGTTAAATTTAATTTTTATCAAAAGAACTTGACACATTTTACAATATCTAAAGAATTGTATATAGGTCTTAAATATGAACCTCAAAAATCAATCAATATTAGCTAGATGTTTTTCCTGTTAGGAGGGAGTTTGTATTAAGTGTAGGTATTAGCTGTTTGTCATTAGGAAGTACAGGACATAACCGGCCATGTTGGAGGGTTTGACAACATTTTAATAGCACATTTTTGGAATGATAATAAACTTTTTTTTTTTTTCGTTTGAACCATGAATGTTATTCCCATGACTTGATCTCTTTGCCATGTTTTGTAATGCACAAATCGGCCTCGGTGGGTTCATAGCCAGGATTTATACCACTACTAGTTGCCAATCATCTTAAGCAACAACTTGATCAACCTTATTTATAAATCTGTTGGCTTGTAACAAAATATCAGTATGATTAAATAGTATTTCAATATAGTGAATTGATTTTTAAAGTTATACACCACAACAGTTTTCCATTTGATAGCTAACAAAATCACCACAAAAGGAGTAATTTTATACAATAAAGCTACAAATTTACACCATCTTTTGCAATTCTCATCACCCAAAGAGAGAGAGAGAGAGAGTTAGTTCCATTAATACCTTTCTGTATCATTCTATTGTGTGTCACTATCTACATGTTTTTTGAACAACACTATACACTATTTTTTTTTATTTCCATTTGATTTCACCTAAATCCCATAGGGATTAGTTTCAAGTATACTTCCATTTAACCAACTGCTACTCTACTACATAGCACAACTAACCCACTCCCTTCATTCTCAATCAACATTTCAAAGGGTGAGCCTTGGTGTGGACAATGGCATATCCTTTTCATTGTACCTTTGACTTGCATTCCCATTGCAGCATGGCACAATCATAAATTTCCGCAATGTTAAAAATATGAGATAATTTGGCCCAAAATGCAGTGATAGAATAATAACAAAAATTGCTTCCATTATCATCATTTGCACTTGCACGGTGCATCTAAAGGCATGCAATGATAGAATAATAACAAAAATTGCTTCCATTATCATCATTTGCACTTGCACGGTGCATCTAAAGGCATGCAGTAAGATTTCGAATACTGCTACTATCATCAGTGCTTCTTCCAAATCTTTTTGGCTTTCTTTGAAAAATTTCTAACCATAACTGTGTCAAAAAATGTTAATGGAAGTTCTTCATCAACAGTCTCTCTTTGATCAGACCTGCCTGTGGAACCACTTTCTTCTTTTGAGTTGCCCCCACAACTAGATTCTGTTAGTTGGGGTCTTCAGTTATATCTTTCTACAAGTGTTTTGTTATGAAAAGAGCAGTATCTTGATCAATCGGATAGTTTCTATATATCAAGACTCACAAATTAAAAGAAGATGAATGTACAAAAGTAACACAACATGCAAGCCCAAGTTGCTTGTCTGTTATTATTTTTCCCGCTGAAAAGAATGGGGATTGAAGACAAGAAAACTACTAAATCTTTAAAATTCCACAATCAAAGCCCCAAATCCAACTCAAAAAAGACGAGAATTTAAAGTGATACTATTTTAAAAGTCCAGATTTCAATTTGAAACTAACAAAAAGTATGAGGCTTAATTTATAATAATCTAAAATTTCATGGATAAGTTTTAAACTTTGAAATTTTAGGGTTTAATTTAAAACGACAATTATAGAATTTTGATTTGAAACCACTCCTAAAATATATGGTTTAAAATGTAATTTTCTCTAATCTTATTCTCCACCTCTGCAACTTAATCTCATTCTTGGTGACTAAAATTATTGATTTGCGACAATTTTTGGCATTGCCTATTGTCGGGGACGTTTTGCAACAAGGGCTGAAAATGCGAGAACAACCCTAATCTCCCCTTGGGTTCTTTAGAAGTGTTTATGGTGGAGAATCAAGCCCAAAATTCCAAATGTATAATGACCAAAAGGCTAATGGTGCTTTGACAAGAGAAAATCAAAATGCTAATAACAAAAGTGCAGAAAAAGCATAAAAACATAATAGGTCTGAAACTTTGACCCACAGTCACCAAGAAGAGGAAATTGAGAGAGGTTGTGAGGAAGAGAGGGAAGGTTCCCCTATACCCATATTTCCACCCCTAAGGTTCAGAATTATGAGAATGTTTCTTGGCTTAGTGGGTTTTTGCTCTCAAGTTTCAGCTCTCTGGGGAAAACGTGGTTCAACAAGTCTGAAACTTCGACCCACAGTCACCGAAAAGAGGAAATTGAGAGAGGTTGTAAGGAAAAGAGGGAAGGTTCTTCTATACCCATATTTCCACCCCCAAGTTTTGGAATTGTGAGATTGTTGATTGGCTGAATGGGTTTTTGCTCTAAAATTTCAGGTTTGTGTGTAGAACATGGTTGGTTTTGTTTTGAACTGATGAGAAAGTTTTATATAGAGTTTGGAGTGTTGCTAGTAACTGGTTTTTGAGTAGTGGAAGAGGCTTTTATCCCCCATGATACTAATTTGGTATTTTGGCTTGGGTTGCTTTTGTTTAGGGAAGAGTTTAGCATGCTTTTAGCATGATTTTGGAAATAAAGTGGCTGACTCCATTAGCTATTGTTTCTTTGTCATTGTAGGCTTTTGATAGCTGCATTTGGTGGCTACAATAGGCTAGCTAATTAGTTTAGGGTTAGCTGTGTTTTGATGTGGAAAATTGATCTAGGTTGAAAATTAGGGGCACAGTCACCTAGAGTATAAAAGCTCTTTTGAGGTGAAAATTTTGGGAACAAGACCTTCTCCATAAGCCTGAGATGCTACCAGTGTCCCTTGCCCACTTGTAGCACGCTTGGTTTGGGCTCATGCAAAAGGTCCAAAAGAAACCGACCCATACCCTCCAAACCACACTTCCTTAATTTCCCTCATAAGTCATATGGGCTTGGGTCATGCTTAAAAGAATAAAATAAAATATAGTACATGAATTGAGCCCACAAGAAAGTCAGGCTTGGTTGAATTGGACTTGTAGAAAATGTGTCCCGAAAATAGGTATCAACACCTATCAATGTATTTCTCAAAAAAAAAAAAAAAAAAAAAACACCTATCAATGTATTGATGTCATTTTGTACAAAAGGAAGTAACAAAAATGAAGGACTCTCTAGATCATTGCCCCCTCAGCCACAACTATAGACTAGGCTGCACCATTACACAATTTAATTACCCTTAATTCCTAAAAACTTCCCTTAACCCGAAATCACGAATTCCCAATTAAATGTGAAACAGTAATTCAGATGAAACCATGGGACAACAATAATAATTAAAAGATGCTGCCGACCCATTTGAAAACAAAATAGGTGAAGCTATGTGACTCTGTAATAAGTGGTCGAGAAGGCTACTCCATTAAGGCCACTCATTCTCACCATGAAAGACGGTTGAAAATTATCTAGAAATTATTTTCAAGTCTCCTTAAAAAAAAAAAAGGAATATAGGAGATATTTGTCAATGTCAAGTGTGAACTGGAGAAAACAAAATAAGAAGAAAGTGGTCGACTGGTCAGCAATGGCTGCTTCAAGTCTGTAGTAAAAGGCTACTCATTCTATGTTTTGCTGAGAAGAAAGAAAATGCTACTTATTCTCAACTCTCAAGTGAAATACAGAGTGGAGAAAAACCATCTTTATATTATTTAATTTATTTCTCTCGTTTGCGATCATCCCTATTTAGTATTTCTTTATCGCCTTCAATTGTAAACTCCTCTTGTAAGCTCTCGAAGTCTACAATTCTTCTCAAGAAAATATTCAAGTTTAATTTTCAAGTAAGTCTATTCTTTAAAATATTTCAACACTGTGTTTGCATATTTTAAATATTTAAAAGCATTAATTAGCTTTTGTTTCTATATTTGATAATTTGTTATTTTGTATCTCCTAGGTTCCTACATCTATCTTCAATTAGAATATCAGACGGTGTAAATCTTGGGTATCAATTTCGAGTAGTGGACTCAGGACTGGAGGTTGGAGTTGAAATTTTTATATTATATTTTATTAATTTGAATATTTTAAATTGTAGTTCAATTCCACTTATGTCTATATCATCTATTCTTTCTTTATTAATTATTGAGATCAACCAATAATTCAAATACTTTGAGGAGTAATTATAAATTTGTATGGTCTTTTTTGGGGGGCATTTCTGGACTGAATAAAAATTTTTAAGGAGTTACGACCTAAATTCTAAATCTAAGGGGCCAATAAGTGCATTTTTTCTGTGACTTGTAATTATTTATGTGATTTTCATACTACCTATAATGGAAAATTGAAAAAGTCAGGGGGCCATGACCCCCCACTAGCTTCAACGGTGCATTGAAAGTCCCATCTTTTTTGTGCCAAGTTCTATGTGAACAACCGAATAGATCGAATTAGTTCGTGCTTCAAACAAAGAACCAAAATTCATATAAGAGAGAGAAGATTGCTTTTGAAGTATTGCATAATTTTCCCAGTCAAAGCAAAATTTGTGGCGAAGATAAAAACCCAAATATTTAGAAGATTTGGAATCTAATTACAATCAGTTAAGGTTAAAAAGGTTGCTCTTAAGATTCCAGGACTCTTTCTTTTGTCCATAATTTCTCATAAACATAAATATGGTGAAGAGGGTTTACATATTATAGTGTGTTAGTGATTATAATTCACTAAAAATATATCAAAAATCTCTCTCCTGTCCCAAATGGTTAGTTCTATTTAGAAAATCCAACTTTTAAGGAAATATCATTTAATGTATTGTTTTTTTGCTTAAAAAGCTACAAGTTCCAAAACTGCTCAAATTTATTTAAATTCTAGAGAAAAAAAATTATAATATTGACTTTTTAAAATAAGTTAGTTAGGTTAGGAATCAATTGTTGGAAATATTTTAGTGAATAAACAAGTTTTGATACAAAAATAATATCTCAAATAATTAGCAAGAACATAAAAAATAAAAAAAAATAAAAAGAATTTAGAATAATCTCACAATGCTATAGAATCACGCTGCGAAAGCGTTGTCCTTAAAGGTTGATTTATGCCACCCAAAGTAAAACTTGGTGCGATTGGTTCTCTTGACCAAACAACCCCCCAGGATTAGACTATAGCGTCGACCTTTGTAATGTACGCACTTCCACACACAAAAGGTTTAAGAACAACCCTCTATTGCCTCTCCTTAGAATAAATATTCTTGTAGAAAAATATGTGGGAGAGAAAGATAGTAGAATTGTGTATCTCAAACATAGAGTAGTAAAAAGACTCTTTAGAAGTATGTTATGATGAGTATTATATAGGCTATTTATGAAGATAATAGTCTATAGTTATTGGTTACTAATAACCCTTAAAAGCCCAACGGCTATATTATCAATTATTGCCCAACAGCTATTTTTCTCATAATTTCCCAATGGCTATTTTACTCATAAATTTCCAATGGCTAGAAAATAAATAAGAATAAAAGTGTTTGAAACACACACCTACACCAACAATCCCTCACATGTTACAAACACAAAATAGGAAAGGCACGCAACTAAAGAAAGCATGCATCAATATGGTACCAGAAGGTTTTAACCATACGTAGGATAAATAAGTAGGAACTAAAAGACAATGGTAGAGTTAAAACTCTTTTAACCAAGCTATTAGTAAACCAAACTTACCACCCACATAACTTTCTTTATAAAGGTTGTTCTTAAGCGGGTTGGCACCTTATCCAGGCCATGCGCCACTGGGTTTAATGAGAGCTCTAGAGACCTACCCAAAAAGTCTCATAGGAAGCGGCACAACTTCCACTCACACATAGGTGGCATCCATCAAGAGTGCGTCCAGAACACCCCATCCCAACAAGTAGGGAGTATGGATCCATTAATAGCCTAAAGCTCAACCTCTAACAATCTGCAACTTAATCGGTGGCATCCATTAGGAGTGCATGCAAATACACCCCATCCCAACAGGTAGGGATATGGATCCATTAAGAGCCTAAAGCTCAACCTCACCAAATTCTGCAACTTAGCACTATCTCACATCATAAGGATGGACTCATCACTAATCTCCTTATCGAGATAGCGAAAAACATGTAACAAATGACAGTGTCCGTGGACCACTAATGACCTCTACCCATTTAACCTCTTGCATGGAATCACTCATCATAGAGGTTGGGCATTAATCATAGTGTCACAACTTGGGTATCAGTCCAATCCTCCTAGATGTCTCACTCACCAACCTCATTGCTAGTGGTTTGGTCAAAGGATCGGCCAAGTTCCTTTCAAACCTCACAAAGTCCAATGACATAACATCATTATCAATAAGCTGCCTCAGCCTCAATTGGATATATTGACTTTTCCCATTTCACAAAATCCAATGACATAACATTATTACCAATAAGCTACCTTAGCCTCAATTGGATATGTCGACTTTTCCCATCATAAAATTTGCTCTTTACACGTGTTATGGCAGTCTGGCAATCACAAGGAAAGCAAACAGAGACAATAGAGTTAGTAACATGAGGCATATCAATTAATATACTCCTAAGCCATACAGCTCTGGACCTAGCCTTCTCTAAGGCCACTAACTCTGTTTCCATATTAGATCTCACCATACAAGTCTTCTTAGTTGACTTCCAGGAGATAGCCCCTCCAACTAGTGTAAACACATATCCACTAGTGGGCTTCACCTCATCTGTATCAGAGATCCAGTTAGCATTATGCAATATCAGGACGAGTACAATTTGTCAAAAACATTAAACTACCAATAATTTGTGCATATTTATCTTATGAAACACTATCACCACGATTTTTAACCAAGTGCTCCTTTAAGTTATACATAATAGACATAGGTCACATATCAAAGTGTTTAATTTTTTTTTTCCACATAATTAGATTGTGATAGTACACTGTAATCATTATCCCTAGGGATCTTGATGCCCAAAATGACATTTGCCTCAACCAAAATTCTCACATCAAATTTAGAGGTAAGAAAACATTTAGTATCATGCACAACATTATGGCTAGTTCCAAATATAAGTAAGTTATCAACATATAAACAAATAATAACACCTTCATTATTATTTAACTTATTATATGACCATAAGTCACAAATCCATGTGCAAGCATCATATATCAAAATTTCCATGTCATTGTATAGGTGCTTGTTTTAATCCATACAAGGATTTAACCAATTTACAAACTTTATGTTATTGTCTAAGGACAACACAAACCTCAGGTTGCTCCATATAGTGTATATATATATATATATATATATTTTTTTTTTTTCTAATTCACTTATTAGAAAATAGTTTCAACAACCATATAATATATAATAGGTTTGTAAATAGATACAATGACAAACAACATTCTTATAGATGCAATTGTAATAATTGAAGAATAAGTATAAAATAATCAACATGATATTTTTGCTTATAGCCTTTAGCTACTGAGCATGCCTTATACTTATCTATGATCACATTCAGTTATAAGTTTCTTTTGAAAACCCGCTTGCAACCATACAAATTTTGTTTTAGACTCNCTAAATAATTTGTTAAAAGCTTTCAACAATAATGGTGCATCAACAAATTTAATTGCATAATAACTTACATGTTCATCTTCAACAATATAGGTAAGAAAATTGTTACCGTAACTCTTTTTCTTCCTAGTTCGCTTACTTCTTCTCAATTCTTGCACGTCACAACAAGATCATTAGAAATATCAATAGGTTCATGAAATATATTTTCCTTATTTTTCAAAGGAAACTCATACTTAAAAAATTATTTTTAAGATTCAACAATAGTATTAAATTCTAAATACATCATTATTGATGAAAATAATTCTATATCATGAACTATAGCAAACATAACCAATAAACACACAATCACATATTTAAGAATCAAGTTTCCTCCTTTTAGGTTCATGTAGCATGACCTTAGGCAAGTACCCCCACACTTTGAGGTATTCTCCTTTTAGATTTGGTTAACATCTTAGCCAACCACCCCCACAATTCGAGATATACCAAGTTAGGCTTATGCCATTCTCAACTTCATTTTTTATATTTTATAGAAATTTCCAATACCTCATCTTCGGTTCCTAATACACAAAGTTAAATAAATATAGAATAGTCATCAACAAAGATTACATAAAATCTTTTACCATCTTTAGTCATTGTGTGTTTTAAATCATCCAAATTATTATGTACCAAATTAAGGAGTTTGGTTCCTCTTGTTATGGGGTTGCAAGGTCTTTTTGTTTCAAGTTCATAAAAACCTATCCACCATCTCAAAACAACACATGTAGCCAATAAAAATATGTATATGTATGTGTGTATATATATGTATATATTTAATATCACTCTTGCACTTGGTGGATAAAAGGAATATTTATTCCCAATAAATCTTATCCACTAGCCCAAAATACTAGTTGGATCAATTTTTTATTTATTTAATATATATAAAGAAAATTTAATTATTTTTCATAATTTCTCATTTCATATATTTGTGTCAAGAGATGTAGAAATAATAGCTTTTGTACATAAAGCCAATAGCCTCTAACTACTAAAAACCACTCTTAGGAACGTCCAAAATTTTACAAGAATAAGACACTTAATATTTTGAAAAATTTGACATCATTATACCATAATTGTATAATACAAACGTTTAATCATCCACAATTTCTTTTTCACATGATCATAAATGATTACTTGAATACTTTAGCAAGGAAAATAAAATTTAATTAAATTATAGTATCATTGTATCTTCATTATACAAAAGGTGTACCAAGTTGATACGGCACTATTGATTCCACTTAACAATAGGAATGCCTTCACCATAAGTCTAAACCATTTTTTTTCTCTTCAGAATTCTACCAAAAAATTAAATTTTACCTCATTTCTCATTAAATTATTGCTAACATGTTTTTTTAATTCCAAAAAACATTTCTCAAAACACATACATTTTTCTTCAATCTCATGTTTCTCAGATTTCTATAGACATAAAACAATTTCACAAAATATAATACACATATAGTATCACATAATTGCAAATGCAATAAGTTGATATCCACATATCAAGACAACGATATTATTCACATATTAATTTAGATTAGAAAATCAAAATCACATTTGGATGAACATCATTTATTTTTTTCTACTAAAATATTAGTCCACCAAATTGTTTAGATAAACCAGATAGAAAAATAAACTCCACAAAAGATATAAGTAATTATATCTTAAAGATATAAGTAATTGTTTACCCACTTTCGGGTTGGTGGTACCCTTGGGCTTATCCAACTGTACCTTGGCACGTGGGACAACGACTGCACACGTGAGTCCCTTTTTTTTTTCTCTCAAAAAAAAAAAAAAAAAAAAGGAATCAAATACGTAGTTTATCCGATATTAAAAGACTATATATTACATATTTCTCCCAAAAGACTATATTACATTTAAGCCCAATAAATCAAATATATTCATATACATATACTTAGATTTTTCAAATATTTCATTCCCTTAGTCAAACCGAAACAGTCTTGGGTACAAAATTGATTCCCTTGGAAGGGGATAGAGTAAAGTTGACTGAAAATTAATATATGATTCTAAATTTGATAATACTCTAACTCATCATTTACTACACATTAAGTTCTCATATATTTTCATTATATTTGTCAACTTGTTGTTTAATAAAATAATAATTTAATATTAAAATGCTCTAATAGAACAAAATCATTATTTTTTAGAAAGAAAAAAAATCAATTAAAGATATAAAAATAAAAAATAGAACAAAACCAATCAGGCAAAAGCATGGAAAGTTCAATATTTTTTATGAGAGATTCAAGACCTTTGCAGTAACGCAGTTAGCAAAACTTACAAACCGGTGTAGTAGAATTTTTATTTGACTTGTCCCTCCACGATAAATAGTCCAACTTAATTGTCGTGTAACTTAAGCTAATTCTGCACTAATAGCTTCTACCAAATAAAGCACATTTATTTGCCAACCAAATAAATACTATTGGATTATACCGGGGTCTAGATCCTTATCTTTGGCCAAATGCTAAAGAAATGCATATTCCAAGCTCAATTGCTAAGGAAAACCTATTAAAGAAATGTATATTCTCAAGTGAAAGTCCAAACCCAAAATAATTTCTGAAAAATAGTCACATATCATAATTCCAATTTTCTTAACCCTAATTACTAGAACCAAAATCCAACTGCAATTGTAAAAGTTGAAAACATATAATGGAACAAATTTAAATTTATATTTGGGGGAAAAAAGTCAGAGAAAGAATAGTAACCCATAAAAATTCAGAGGGAACTCTTTTTAGTCGGCTTCATACTCCTTCTGCTTCTTTTTCTAGAAAAATCAGAAATCAAAAAGGTTAGTTTAGCGTAACTGGAAACCAAGATTTTTTTAGAGGAACTGGCAGACGGTTTTCTTTTTTCTTGATCAGAATCTCTGGAAACAAAGATTGAAGCAGATCAAACAAAATCTATCATAGAACTAATCTAAAATAGATAAAAATTGAATAAAACATTTTTAACATGCAATAGAAAATTTTAAGAACTTATTCCAGAACCTGTTCTGTAGAAAACAGAATATGCAGCAGCAGAAATACAGCCATGGACATACATCACAGAAACAGCAACAGATACATCATTTTAAAAAAAAAAAAAAAAAAAAAAAAAAAAAAAAAAAAAAAAAAGCAATAACTTTACTGATTATGGGGTAATGGGTATGCGGCCTCTCTTTGTGCAACATGCATTGGTTCTAACAAAAAGAAACCTAAATTAAGATTGAAAAAGAAAAATGTAATATCAGCGTAACATTCAATTCTATACTTATTTGATGCCAGTGAAAATTTCTCAAAAACCCGAAACAGAAACGAATCAAAGCCAAAATAAAATCTAAACCTATACCAAAAAAAAAAATCCATAAAAAGTAACATTGCATACCCAAATCTGGAAAAATAAAAAATAAAAAAGAGAGAGAAAAATGTACCGATGCTGGTTTCGACAATCTGCGGTTCCCTCTCTGTATCCTTCTCAATCATTCTATGTTTTAAAAATCCAAAACAAAAACAAATCAAATCTAAACCTATCCAACATGAAAATTCAATTAAAAGTAACATTTCATACCCAAATCTAAAAAATTTTACCGGTGTTGATGGGCCATAGGTTTTTCTTTCTATGTTTTTGTGGTTCCAATGGTCTGTTTCTGCCTTTTTCTCTGTTTCTTTCTCCGTGTCCCAAGATCGCCTCTCTCTTTCTCTGCTTCTTTCCTCGTTTCCTCGTTGCCTCTCTCTCTTTCATCACCTCTCTATTTCTATTTCCGTGTTTCTTTTAATATTAACCGGTTATTTTTTTTTATATTTATAATGAGAGGCTTTGAAACGGTGCGTAGCATTGCCAAAATATATAAAGTATCGCTTTTTAAAGTTACGTCACTTTTCTGATTTGTCAACACGGCCTTAATTGTAGGCACTCACTTTCTCTCAGCTTCGTCTATTATATATATATATAGATATAGATATTTAGAGATGAGTGATTCAAGTAATTGCCCAGCAAGGCCCGTATTATACACGCTGTATTACTCATTGTCGTTATGTGATGTGGAGTCGATGAGCTCGCACCGAAAATCCCCTTTTTCATTCAGCAAAAAAAAAAAAAAAAAATCAAATATTCAGTTCAAGTGATCAATAATTCAATACCAAACTTTCATCGAAAAAACCAAAATCCAATCACAATTATTCCAAAAGTCACAATATAGGGGATAATTGTCCACGTTTAAGTGTGAACATGGTGACAAACTTTCTCAACATTATGAATGACTATTGAAGACTATCCCAAATGGTAAAGCAATTGAAAACGAAAGAAGAAGAAAGTGGTCGACAAAGGGCTACCTCATGTCTGTCAAAGGCTACTCATTCTCTGTTTTGCTGAGAAGAAAAAAAAGGCTACTCATTCTCATGATCAAGTGAAAAACAGAGTGGAGAAAAACGTTCTTGATATTATTTCTCATGTGCAATCCTCCCTATATGTAATTATTTTATCACCTTCAATTGTAAACTCCTCTTGTAAGCTCTTGAAGTATACAATTCTTCTGAAGAAAATATTCAAGTTTAATTTTCAAGTAAGTTTATTCTTTAAATATTTCTCATTTTTCACCACTGTATTTGCATATTTTAAATATTCAAGTAAGTTTATTCTATTAGAATAATTTCCAAATTTTATGTTCTTTTTAATGATTCACAAAATGTTATATATAACCTTTTTTTTTTTTTAATGAATATTTTTGTTAACTTGCCTTTTGAATTTCTGATAAAATTGTATTGTTTTCATTTTGATACGACAAAATTTGTATTTATGATTTATGATTTTTTTTATATTACATTTATGAGTGTTCCTATAATAAATAAAAATATGATTACGAAATACATTACTCTTTATTACATTAGTTTAAATTGGTAAAAAAAAAAAAAATCACCAGAAAAATAATTATCACATGCAACGCGCGGGTTTGCGGCTAGTTCTATATTAATTATTGAGACCACACTTAATGAGATTGAGGTTGGATCAGTTTAAATTTCTAATTTTTTTTAGGGGAGTTTGAAATTCTAATTGTTCTGCTTTTAATCAATTAATTTCATTTGGAAGTGTGGGGGTATTTCATGAGGAATAAATAAGGGTTTTCTATCTTTTCAGTTGGTGGAATCACTTCATTTCATGTATTAATATTTTTTATTCTCTCTCATTGGTCACCTATTGTCTAACTGTATTGGTTTAAATTGAAAATTGCAATGCTTTTATTATTAATGAAACTTATCGTTTGAAAAGAAAAAAAAAAAAAAAGGGCCAAATTATTTGATCAATTAATGATAAAGAGGAATAAAACCCCTCAGTCATGCTTTGGGTGCTCTACTATAAAGTGAAACACTAGAGTAGGACATGAGACTTTTGTTTGAGAATAAGAAGATTCAAAAGAATTAAAATAAATTGGTCCCTTACGGAAACATGACTCTATGGTTTATTAATATCGAAATAACAGATCAAGGAAAATTGAAATGTAAATTGTAAAGCATCTCTTAAACATGGCAAATCAAACAAATGTGTTAAACTTCATCTCTTATTAATGATTTAATTGTCACTTGAACAAGTTTAATATGTGAAAATTTATATTTTTGTTGATGTCTTCTACTGTCTTTACCTAAGAATGAATGCAATTATTATCATGTAATAATTTGTTTAAAAGTTTTAAATTTCGTAATAAAATAAGAATGATATTTTAGAAAGACTCAATTATTTTGTTTTGAAAGAAATTAAAAAAAAAAAAAAGTCAAAATTTTGGTCCATAAATTATATAATTTTTTAATTCTTTTATCAAATTATCGTTATTTCATTTTAGTCCTTAAATCTTTTTTTTTTTTTTTTTAGAATCTTACTCCTTAAATATTTATAAACATTTATCGGTACCTCGCCTTCCCTTACCATTATCATGCAATAAAAAAAAAATTTTAAAAAAAATCTAATATAAAGACTAATGTACACATCCTTCTCTTTTTTTTTTTTTTTTTTTTTTTTTGAAAGTTCACGAATCATATCCTTCTAGTGTTCTGTTTAATGTACAAATCACATATTAGACAACATCTGGTGTCATAAATACAAAACATGTGGAAATGATGGTATTTTAATTATTGAAATGTTCTGGTTTTAAAAAAAAAAAAAAAAATTATTGCAAGTTTCTTAAAAAAAAAAAAAATGTTACCAGCGACAAATAGAAATATTTCTCACTATTTAATTTAGACAAGTACAACAATCATTGTTTAATTTAAATAAATACAAAAATCACTGTATCTACACCACTTATTCCCCCCACCCCCAAAAAAATCATTTTTCAACTTAACTGACATACTGGTACACTTTTGAGAATTAGAATACTTTTATGCATTATGTTTCTCACCTCTATTCTTTTTTTTTTTCTTTTTTGTGCAGGTCTCCTAAGACCGGCAAGCAACAAGTCAAAGCATGGCATTCTCTTTCTCTTTGGATGTGATATAATTGGAAGAAAGGGAGCTTAAAAACTTGGTGACTAAAGCTAGAAGGGAGTTTGAACTGTGAAGTTAAAAATGGATCAGGCTGTAGTGGAACTCCTGATTGACAATATCATTTCAATCCTTGCCAATGAAGCATCATTGTTATGGGGAACTCGTGATGCAATTGAAGATATCAAAGATGAGTTGATAAGCATGCAATCGTTCTTAGTAGATGCTGATAGAAAGGGAGTAGGAAGTGAAGGAGAGAAATCTTGGGTGGCAAATGTGAGAGACATGGCGTATGATGTTGAAGACATTATTGATAAGTTCATTTATCATATGAATCACCGACGAATCGGGGGTCGATCTTTCTGGATCCTTCACCACACCATTTACTTTCCAAGAAATCTCTGGGTGAGGCATCAAATAGCCACCAAGATACAAAAAATTAATGGGAAAATCAAAGGCATACTAGAGAGAAACCAAAGATATGATATTAATCATATAGAGGGAACTAGTTCTAAAGATAATAAAAAATGGTTGGTGCAGCATGCTGAATCATCTCTTTTTTTTAAAGAAGACAAACTTGTAGGGATTGAAAAGAAAAGGCAAGTGTTAATGAGATGGTTAATGGATGGAGTAGACCAAACTGTCATTTCGATAGTTGGAATGGGAGGTTTAGGCAAAACCACACTAGTTGCCAACACCTACAACAATGATGATGTAATGAAACATTTTGACTGTTGTGCATGGATCACAATTTCCCAAGCATACGAATTAGAAGAATTATTGAGGAGCATGGTCAAGAGATTTTATAAGTCAATGAATGAAGTGGATCCTACAAACTTGACTTCCATGAATTAGACAGAGTTAATAGAAATGCTAGTGGACTATTTAAAGGTGAAAAGGTATCTACTTGTCTTGGACAATGTGTGGGATACAAGTATCTTGAATCAAATAAAGTTGTCTATTCTTGATAATTGTCATATGGGCAGAATCATCCTTACAACTCGTAAAGAAAATGTAGCTAGCTTCAATTTTGAAGTTACTAAGCACATCTATCATATTCAACCATTGGAAGAGGATGAGGCGTGGGATCTCTTTTGCAAGAAAGCATTCTCGAGTAGTTCTAATAGATGCTATCCCCCTGACCTTGTTTCGTTTGCTCAAGAACTTGTGAGAAAATGTGAAGGCCTACCTCTTGCAATAGCAGCTTTGGGAAGTCTTTTGTACTCCAAGAATGAGTCTCAATGGACTTACATTTACAAAAGCTTGAATTGGAGGCTAAATAACAATCCTGAACTAGAAATGGTGAAGACCATCTTGTTGCTTAGTTTCAACGATTTGCCACATCAACTGAAGCATTGTTTCTTATATTGCTCCCTTTTCCCAGAATATTATGAGATTCAAAGAAGAGGCTCATTAAGCTATGGATGGCAGAAGGATTTGTAGAACAAGTTAAAGGGTTCACTCCAGAATAAGTTGCAGAAAGCTATCTAGTAGAACTCATTTTTAGAAGCATGCTTCAAGTTGTAAACAGGAATGAATTTGGAAGGCCAAAAGCATGTAAAATGCATGATGTTATGCGTGATGTTGCTTTGCCAATATCAAAAAAAACAGATTTTTGGTGTTATACATGATGGAGGAGAAGTGATGGAAAAATGCAAAGCATGCCACATGTCAATTCACAAAATGGATGTAGAACTAAAATCGTTCATAGGCATGTCAAAGCTTCGATCTTTTCTTGTTTTTAACAACTGCAAAAACATTGCCTTCTGGAAGCAAAATGTTAAGGGTTCTGGATTTGCAGGATGTCCCTATTGATGAATTACCTGATGAAGTGGTCAACTTATTTAATTTGAAGTATTTGAATTTAAGAGGAACATTACTTAAGAGGCTCCCAAATTCCATAGGAGGCTTCTAAATCTTCAAACCTTGGACATCAGGAACACACAAATAGAGGCCTTCCTCGTGGAATTGGGAATTTGCAAAACTTGCGGCATCTAATTATGTATCAATATGTTAATGGGACAAACGTGCCATCGAATATCAGTAGACTAACGAATTTGCAGTCAGTGTCCGCTATTGAATCAAATGGTGACTTGATACAACAGATTCGTAGCATGACCCAACTTACCAGGATCGGTATTTCAAATGTGAAAGAAGTAGATGAGATGGACTTATGTCTCTCAATTCAAAACATGAAACTACTGCGCTACTTGTTTATTATGGCAACTAAGGCGGAGGAACTCTTTGAATGGATTCACTCTCAACTCCTCCTCCAAGCTTCGATTGCTTATTTTGGTTGGAAAACTAGAAAAAGTGCCATGGTGGTTTCTTTCACTTCAAAGCGTCACATCTTTGTTTCTGCATTAGTCGAGGCTGGAAGAAGATGTACTCCCTTTTACATTGCTACTTTGCCCCATTTGGGAGATCTTTCACTTCGTAATGCCTATGTTGGAAAACAGCTATGTTTCATTACAGGCTTTCCCAAGCTTACAAAATTGTATATTCAAATTTCCCTCAATTGAACGAGATAATAATAGAAAGGGGGTGATGCCCAATCTAAAATCCCTATGGATTGACAGCTGCATGGAGTTAAAGACAGTGCCCAAGGGCATTGAATACCTTCAAAATCTCCAACAACTAGATTTGAAATTTGTCTTAAGGGAACTTAAAAATCGCATTCGCAACGTGGATTTTCCGAAGGTGCCAGCATATCCCAAAGAGGANGTGTCCAATGAAGATATGCGAGTGAGAATTCCGATGCGGCGCATCGGAGATATTTTGGAGCCAATTGCGGCGCGTGGCTACGCTTTAGGTGATCAGATTTCTAGGTTTTCCTCATGGGAGGTTGAGGAGCACATTTGTGGGGTTGGGAAGGCTTGATTTGCACAGATCTGAAAAGGGAGGCACAACATGTTTGAGAGATTGAAGACATGGCAGCGAGACAGTAATGGTGGTTTCGTGGCAGCTATGTGAAGCCGTGAAGTCCAGATCTGTGGGCAAGTTGTGTCACTATGGTGGATTTGTGTTGTGCATATAGGAAACTTCTTTGCTGTGTAGAGATAGTTGTTTAATGCCAAGAATGAAATTTGGCTCTGATACCATATTAAATATATTATTAGCAGCAATGTGTTAAACCATGTTGTATATGCTAGAGTGAATGCAAAAAGGGAAGCATAGAATAGAAACACTGAGAACACGAGGGTTACGTGATTCAGCCTTGTCGGCCTACATCCACAGAGGAATCCTTTAAGGGCTACATTACCTGTATTACAATGAACCCTAAGAGTGTGTTTGGATTCCGCTTATTTTGCTGAAAACTAAAAACACTATAGCAAAATAATTTTTAAATGTGTGAATAGTGCTGTGAGATCAATTTTTAATGAAAAGTTTTGCTAAAAAAAGAGGTTTGTAGGTCTCGTGAACAGTGCACGGACCCCACTAGAAAGCTAAAACGCGCTTCTAAAAAAAAAAAAAAAAAAAAAAAAAAAGCCAAAATGCAAACGCGCTAGTTTTCATCAGTATCCAAATGGATACTAACGTGAGTATCTATATGCGACTAAACTCTAAACTACTAGTACAAGCAGGAGTGGGCTTGGGCCTATTATATTGGGCTAATATGTTTAATATATCTCTAACAATTTGTAAACTCCTCTTGTACAACTCTCTAATTTTTTTGTTTTTTTTAGAGAGTTACAACTCTCTAATTAAGTATACAATTCTCTAGGAAAAAAATTTAAAGTGTAGTAATTTCAAGTAAGTTTATCTTTTAAATATTTCACCATTGAATTTTTCATGTTTTATACATTTAAAAGCATTTCATTAACATTTTTTTCTATATTAGGCAATTTGTTCTTTTGTATATGATGGGTTCTTACGTCAATCTTCAAATCGAAAACCAAGTGGTGTAAGTCTATAGGGTCCCATTTTCGTGTATTTGAAGTTGGATTTGTAAAATTTGTATATTTTTATTATATTAATTTGAAGATTGTAAAATTGTTCTTAATTTGACCTACAACTATATCATATATTTATTCTTTTTTAATTACTGGGATCGGATTTTGAGGCTAAGGTCCAGTCATTTTGAATTTCGATTTTTTTTTTCTAATTGTTTTGCTACTTAAAAAATGACCGTAGTAATGCCCTTGAAACCTAAAATATTTCCAAAATATCCTTGAAACTTAAAAAATTATCAAAATAGACCTGAAACCTAAAAAATGACCAAATTACCTTTAGAACTTAAAAAAATGACCGAAAGACCCTTGAAATCTATCAAATGACCAAAATACCCCAAAAACATTTATTTGCAAGACCAAAATGACAATAAAATTTTATATAACCACTCTACTTGCTTTTCCTCCCTAAAAGTCTCGATGGAACTTATAAATTTTTCTATTGTCATTAAGTTGTTGTATTTTGTTGTATACTTATTGAAATTTAAAATATGATAAGTTATCTATAAAACTATCTAGTATATATTTAGTAGTTAGTACCACAACTTAGTGCCTTAGTGTTGACCTAAACCTTATGATTTTAAATTTTTTTAAGTTTTATTTTGAAATTATCGCAAAAAACTTAATGTTGTGTCCTAATAGACATCTCAAAGATTTATTTACAATTTCATTAAAAGAAAGATCATAAGATTTATGAAACACTAAACACTTTCTAGTCTTTTATGTTTCTTAAATGACTGAAATGACCCTAAAACCTATAAAATGACTAAAATACCCTCTAAACCTAAAAAATAATCGAAATACCCTTAGATACTAAAAAAATGACCTAAATGCCCATGAAACCTAAAAAATGACTAAAGGGACATTGTAACTTGAAAAGTGACTGTAATGCCCTTAGAACCTAAAAAAATGACTGTAATGCACATTAAATCTAAAAAATGATCGAAATACCTATAAAACCTTAAAAATTACCGAAATGATCCTGAAACCTTAAAAAATTTCAAAATACTCTTGAAACCTATAAAATAACCAAAATATTTTGTAAAACTTGAAAATGACCAAAATACCCTCAAAATCCTCAACAATTACCAAAATGCCCTTAGAACCTTAAAGATGATCAAAATACCTTTAGAACCTAAAAGAAAATTATCAAAATATCCTTAGAACCTAAAAAATAACCTAATGACCCTAAAACCTAAAAAAATGACCGAAATTACCCTAAAACATAAAAAATGATCGAAATAACCAAAAAACCTAAAACAATGACCAAAAATACCCCCAACACTTGAAAATGACCAAAATACCTTTCGAAACCCTTTAAAATTACTAGAACACCCTTAGAACCTAAAAATTAACTGAATGACACTGAAACCTAAAAAATGACCAAAATGACAAAATAACCTAAAAAATTACTTAAATACGCTTAGAACCTAAAAAATGACCGTAATGCCCCTGAAATTTAGAAACTTACTGAAATACCTTTGAAACCTAAAAAAATGACTGAAGGACCTTTGAAATCTAAAAATGACCAAAATGCCCCTTGAAACCCCTATTTCCCAAACCAAAATGTCAATAAAATTTTTATACAACCATTCTATTTGCTTGATTTGAAACCCATTGATTTAAAATTAATGGATTTAAAAAGCCTTGATTTGAAAGCCTAAATTTGGACTTGGACTTGGATTTGGATTTAAGATCAATAAAATATTTTCCAATTATTATTTTTCTTAAACCTTCCACATTTTAATTTTAGTAACATTTTTAATAAATATATGAGGTAATGAAAAAGCCATTGAAAATCCAATTGACAAGATGATGACTAAAAATCAGTCATCATAGCCAACAATTTTTTTTTTTTTGCTAACTATTGACAACTAAAATGTTCTATATCAACATAAAGAGAGAACCCAAATGCATGAGTTTTTTCACAACATTTAAAATCTCAAACTAAAAAATTGTTTCAAAGTTCTTAACAGCTAAAAAGTTCTATTTCAAGAGAGACAATAAAGTATCCAAAATATGTGTTTTTTACACAAAATTCAAAACAAAGAAGCCATTGATAGACCAATTGACAAAATAATGACTAAATACCTTCCATCATAGCAAACTAAAACAATTTGTTGCCAACTCTTGCCAACTAAAATATTTTAGAGAGAGAAAGAGAGTACCCAAAATACATGGGGTTTTTTTTAATAACATTCAAAATCTCAAACTAAAAAATTGTTTCAAAGTGGATCTTTTCTACTCTTTTTTCTTTGGCAAGGCTCAATTGCATAACTTATAGATACCAAATGTTGACGTGTTGCTATGCATAGGAGAATTCATCACTTTTCTCCTTCTTCAGTCATTACTTCAACTGCATTGTCCATATATTTTGCACCAACACCAGTAGCTCTATCCCTCCCGCACAAGATCTCAATGTCCTCCAATTGTCAATAACTTTGTTTTTATAAGCACATGCTTTTGTATATTTCTAAGGAGAAAAAAGAAGAAGCAATGAGTTAACTTAAATAAAATAAATTGGACAATAAAACAAAGGAAGGGGAAAAAATAGAATAAAAAGCAGGACAGTAGTGATAAACTTATATTTAATAGCTAACAATCTATACACACAACATAGTAAGCACATCAAAAGACAAGTTCATATATAAGTGTGGGCATAATAGTTTTTTCATTGAAGTTACTTGGAGTTGGAGAGACTGGATTTCTTTAGTTTTAGCAATCAGATAGCAGGGTGCTAATCCTACCAGTAAACTGTTAAATATACCAAATAGCATCATTAGAACCATCAAACTGCACTAACTGAATATAGAAGACTACAATACAATTCGCTGTTTCAAAAAAATATTTAAAAGATTCTAGATTATGAAACTTGACTGAATAATGAAAAAGTTAATACAAAATAAGTAATGCTATTTTCAGTGGGTTTCTCACTTGTAAGATAATCCTCATTCAAGCAAAGTTTTCACTAGGAAATGAATTTCATGGGAAAGGAAAAGGAAAAAAAGTCTAAGCAATAATACCCTATGAGTTTTAAAAATTATAGAAATCAATAATTTACATGCAAAAGATAGAGTATTTTAATCCAACAATCACTTCACAAGGTACAAGTTTGCATAAATGTCCTCAATGTCCTCTCCTGCAGACTTAGAAGTCAATGTGAAAGATTTATCAATCCCTGCAATCACTTTGAGTAGGCCTTGTACCACAACAGCCAAGTGAGCACTATTCCCAGAAATGAGCCAAAATTTTTCATTCCTCCACCACTCTTCTAATCCAATACCAGCCCATTCCACCTCAAGGATAGCAAGTGAGATAAGCCAT
>NW_027069778.1:533570-546894 GCF_002906115.3 Quercus suber | reverse complement strand
AATTGACTTCTAAGTCAGGAGAGGACATTGAGGACATTTTATGCAAACTTGTACCTTGTGAAGTGATTGTTGGATTAAATACTCTATCTTTTGCATGTAATTATTGATTTCTATAATTTTTAAAATTCATAGGGTATTATTGCTTAGACTTTTTTTCCTTTTCCTTTCCCATGAAATTCATTTCCTAGTGAAAACTTTGCTTGAATGAGGATTATCTTACAAGTGAGAAACCCACTGAAAATAGCATTACTTATTTTGTTTTAACTTTTTCATTATTCAGTCAAGTTTCATAATCTAGAATCTTTTAAATATTTTTTTGAAACTTGAGCGAATTGTATTGTAGTCTTCTATATTCAGTTAGTGCAGTTTGATGGTTCTAATGATGCTATTTGGTATATTTAACAGTTTACTGGTAGGATTAGCACCCTGCTATCTGATTGCTAAAACTAAAGAAATCCAGTCTCTCCAACTCCAAGTAACTTCAATGAAAAAACTATTATGCCCACACTTATATATGAACTTGTCTTTTGATGTGCTTACTATGTTGTGTGTATAGATTGTTAGCTATTAAATATAAGTTTATCACTACTGTCCTGCTTTTTATTCTATTTTTTCCCTTCCTTTGTTTTATTGTCCAATTTATTTTATTTAAGTTAACTCTTTTCCAATATTAATGGTTTTACAATAATTTAAATAATTTGTACCTCAATTTATTTTATAGCAAGATCTCTTGTAGATTTATTTAGGATTTTCTCGGCATCTTGATTAAATATCACAAAAACTGTTTTGTCAGTTGCATCAAAAACTTCAATTTGAATCCTATATCTGAAGTAGTTTACAATTGTATATATATAGTAGTTATAGTGAGATGAATATATTATAAATATTTGGAGAGTGTGTAGTTAATGTGAGTGCCTCTAACCTTAGGATAGAAAGATTTGTTTTTGTTTCATATTTTTCACACCGAAATGATCCTACTTGTGGTTTGACAATCCTTTCACAAAGCACGCATGAAATGTAATACCAACTCATTGTTGTATCAATGTTACTTATTATTACAATATCCTAGCAATTCACATCTTGCAATGAATTTTGAAATTAATATGTATTATTTTTTTAATGTAAATAATATGATGTATTATTTTTTTTATGTAAATGATGAGTATAATTTGAAATGATCAACAAACTTATTTCATAGGATCTCATTCAATACATTTTATCTTTACTATTGTCTTCATATTCTTTAAAGACAAATCCTCCTACGAAAATTGTTTTGACTGTATTTTTGGTATTTCTTGTATAGGATTATGTTTTCTACCATTCTTATCATTGAATTATTTAAATAAAATATTAAGTTAATGGCATTTTGTGAGATAGTATATGCTATTCATTAGACTTTTTTGTTATTATAAATTTTAAAAATATGCACTTGTCAATTATTTCAATAACCTCAGGGATCTCAAGATTTATATATATTTTTTTGTTGCATTGGTCGATGACAAAGAGAATTTGTCTGCATAAATTGCATAGAACATTATTAATAGAAAAAAGCATATTGAATTGAAATTAGGCCTGTTCAGGTACCGACCGACACCGATGAAACTGGATGGTGCCGAACTGATCCGACCACTTCATAAGCCCACTGTAGGTGTCCGGCACGGTGGTTGGCAACAATTTGGACAAACCAAAGACGTCCGGTGCGGCGAGCAGTGGCTATTTTGCACTCCAACGAGAAACCACACCGCACCAGTATATATATAAATACACACACTATAATTTAACATATATGTATCAATGTTAACAGTTTTTTATTTTTATGTTTCAATAGATTGAAGAAAACCCAGAGAAGCCATGAAAGCAAATGCAAGGAATAGGAAGAAGAAGAAGAAAATGGTGCTGGACTTAAGGATAGGTTTATATATGTATATATATATAATCTGGCACTAAAACTACGCTGTTTTAGGACCTGATATTAAATTTTAATATCAGCTCCAAAACGACGTAGTTTTATCTTCAAATTAAAAAAAAAAAAAAAAAAAAAAAGTTTTTTGGCCTTTTAATTTAAANAATTTCACAAAGCAATCCACGTCAGCAATTATATTAAAAATCCAAATAAAAATTTTTTCCTTTTTTTTCTATTTCTCTCACTTTCTTGGCAACCAAACAGCAACAAATACAAAAATGTCATTTCAAGCTCAAAATTTCCTAGAATTTCGAAAGCAACTATCCTGGAAACAAATAGAAATTCTACTGAACCAAAAAAAGAGAAAATGAATGCATCCTTATCAATTACTCCATTCTTAAATTACCCAAATAAAAAAAAAAAAAATCAACCCAGTAATGGTGTTTGAGATATAATGTGAAACTATCAAGTCAAAAATTACCCCAACTCAAGCTTTTGTCTTTCACGATCAGTGAGCTTGGCAGCAAACCCATTGAAACTCTTTTGTAACTTCTAACCAAGCAATTTTCTATAGAACTAGAGAGAGAGGGAGCGAGCATAAAAAGTAATAATTGCTGCTAGTGATACAATAAAAAGTTCGAGCGGTGCTCCGGTGGAGATGACGGCGAGCCGAGTCTGGACTTGGTGATGAGCTTCACGTTTTGGTGTCGATCTACTCGAGTTTAGGGCGGTTCGAGGAGGCGATTTCGGTTTTGGAGCGGGCCATTCAAGTTCGGATCCTCCTAGAAGCGCCGATCACTGCGTTTCGCGGCGTTTTCGATCACATGCAACTCGGCGACATGTTTTCGATGCTTGGACAGGTGGATCGCTCAATCGCTTGCTATGAAGAAGGGCTTAAGATCCAGATCGAAGCCTTGGCGAAACGATCCACGCGTCAGAGAAACTTGCAGGTTTAATTTTTGTGCTTTTGATTTGCTAAATGTAGATTGGATTGCATAGAGAAATGTGTTTGTTGTGCTCATTGTTCTCTGTGAGAGCTAGAGAGAGCAAGCGAGAGGAGAGAGAGAGAGAAGTGTTTGGGGTCCGAGAAGTGAAGGAAAATAAAAAATTGAAACATCAGAGGGGTTTTTTTTTTTTTTTTTTTTTTAAATTTATGGGAAGGGTTGGGTTGAATTTGGGTATATGTTTTTGGGTTAAATGGGTCTCAATGGGTTTTTAGTTAAAACCAATAATTATTGGGTCTAATTGGGTTAATGCCCATTTAACCCAACTAATAATTGGGTGGGTTTGGGTACAATTAGAGTGGGTGGGTTTAAGTAAGCAAATGGGTTTGGGCTTATTTTGCCACCCCTAGGTATTGGAGTGGAATCAAGGACAACAATGGAGCTGTTTTGGCATCTTGCTCGGAAAAATTACTCAGCTTACAAGGCAGACGAGATAGAAGCTTGGAGCACTGAAAGCTTTGTCGTTTGCGTCAAACTGGGTTTCCGAAGTGCTTTCTCGAAGGTGACTCTCTTGGTCTGATTCAAGCATTAAAGTCAGAGGAGCATAATCTATCCCCATTAGGCCTACTGCAGAGGATGTGAAAGGTGTTGCAAATAATTTATAAGATTGTTGTTTCTCACATAAGAAGAAACGACAATAGTGTAGCTCATAGTCTGGCAAACATGCATAGCGCATACCAGATTTTCAAGTATAGATAAAGATATCCCATCACATATTGTTTTGATTTTACAATTGAATGTAGTTGATTTACCTTAATAAAATTACACAGGTTCATTCTAAAAAAAAAAAAAAAAACTAACATGGCCAATGATTGTAACAATAGCATTATCATCATAATGCTTTGCACTCATCAACCTTGATATGGCTTTCCTTTTTTGGATAGATTCTATAGGAATTTCTCCTAGCTGAACTATCATCTATATTCTTAGGCTCATATAATCTAATGCTACTAATAAAAAATGAAACAGCAATATTAGAAAAGGGGAAAAATATTTTTAAAAAAGTAACCAAAAATTATGCAGCAATGAGAGAAAACGGAATACACATGAAGGATAAAATTTGAGTGCAATATTTAGAAATAAGTGACAAATATGTAAACAACATAAGATTTTATGGATAAACAATAATTCAATGTTAAAAAATATAACCAAACAAAAAGATACAGTACAACTTGTACTTACCTGTTATTTTTGAAGCTTTAACACAAATCAGATACAATCCAAAGATTAACGCATCCAACAAACTGTTAAGAAAGAGACAAGAATTTTATTTTGGAATTAAGAAAAAAAAAGAGGAAAGATGAAAGAGTTTATGACAAGCATTTACAGGGTAAGCATCACGCACCTCTCTCTCCAGCCTTCTTTTCCTGTTTCTTCTCTTGCTCTATCAGCCGGCTGAGGCTGATTTTTTTTTTTCTTTCTTGTTTCTTATCTTTAACCTCAACTCAATCCTTGGATCCAGGGAAAAAATGCGAACTAACCCAATCTCCAAACAATTTGTTAGTTAGCAATGTTTTTTTAAACTATTTAGGAAACTAACATCTCGAGTATAATAAACTCGAGTTTACTAAATCGAGTTACTATAGCAAATCAATTCTCTTATACTCGAGTTTGGATTAAATCTACGTGAACTCGAGTTTTAGGACTCGAGTTCAGTTCTTGCAAGAACTATGTTCCCATTCTTCTTCTTTTTTCTTTCTCTAGACCAATCAAGGATTTAGAATATACCCAAACCAAAGGCTTGGCCATGGAAGTTCAGAGACTAGAGGTTGAGATCAGACCACCGTCGATGGTGGTAATGATTGTCGGAGCCTTTGCCACTGCTGCTGGAGCCTTCGTCATTGTTTTTCTTGCATCACCGTTTTGTTTTTCTGGGTTGCTATCTTTAGTTTTCTGGTTTGCTTCTTGCTTCGTTCTTCAGGGAAATTTGAGCCATATTTGTTTTTCTGGGATGCTATCTTTAGTTCTCGTGTGTTTGCTTCTTCTTCGTGTTTTCAAGAAAATCGAGTCTCATAGGCTTGGTTCTAAGAGCAAAATCAAGTTTCTTAGACTCAAGATGTTAGTTTCCTAAATAATTTGAAATGTTGCTAACTAACAAAATGTTTGGAGATTGGTATTAGTTTGCAATTTTTTCCTAGATCCTGTGTTGTGTTATCACAAAGATAAGAGGCCCACACTCTCTAACTATTCAAATCAAAAGTTCTTTCTCTCTTGTGTTTGTTTTATGATTTACTCATAGCTATTCTCTGTTAATTAGACCATCACAGCAGATGTGCCATATGTGCCAAATGCTAAATATTTGACACAGTTGGCACACCTAACACAAAAAAACCCCTTTATCAGATGTTTCAAATGTCAAATTTATACCACATGTGAATAGTTCCGTTCCAAAGATGAACGGTACGGATTGAAATGCTAAAAAATATATAGTTTTTATTCATTTTCTCTTTCATCCTTTATGACTTCTCCTCTTCTCTCTTTCTTTTTCTTTTTCTTCTTTCTTTTTACACGCCGTCCTTCATCTCTGTCACTCTCTTTCCTCTTTTTTCTTCTTTCTCCAAAGCTTCACTTCTATTTTTTTCTTTCTTTTTCTCTCTTTCTTTTTTCCTTTTTTCTTTTTCCATCACTTCTCTGCGCCTCTTTGTCTCTTTAGGCTTCAAATTTTATCAAACAGCCCTGATTTGGCCTCATCACTACTGTATATAGCTATTTCGTGTTCATTCCAAGTATCAATTCTTTACTTAAAATATGCCCAATTGATATGTACGTGCTCTTCCCCCCCCCCCCTTCTTTTAAGGTGGTGTTGGTGGATGTGGGTTTGTGCCGATGGTGGCTGTTGGTGTTGTTGCGGCAGTGGTGGTTGTGGGTTTGTTTGATTTGGGATGGGTTTTGAGGTTTGTGAATGTGGCGGGTTGTTGTGGATTTTTTTTTTTTTTTTGGTTGTGTTTCTTTTTTTTTTAGTTGGCATTGGTGGATGTGGGTTTGTGCCGGTGGTGGCTGTAGATGTTGTTGCAGCAGTGGTTGTTGGTGGCCGTTGTTGCGGCAGTGGTAGTTGTGAGTTGTTGCCACTGTTGTTAGTGTGTTTGATGATGATGATGGTGGGAGGAGTTAATATTTTATTTTAATGTGTAGTAATATTATTTAAATATAGAATTGAATGATAAAACATTTGATATGAGATGTTGTAAATGATGTGGTAAAATAATAAAGTAGACTTTTAATGCGACAAAATGACATTTTTTATAGAACATCTGTTACGGATGCCTTAGTGGAGTAGTTGGTAAAGCAGACTCCTCTCTCTAGCGTTCTCTTCTCCCTCAAATGCGTGTCCTGTGCTCATGTCCATCAACAGAGTAGTTGGCTAGCTGAACAAAAGAGCTAACAAGAGATAATATCAAATAAAATAGGGCCAAAAGACCAAAAGACCCACGCTCTCTAACTGTTCAAATTAAATTTCTAAGGATAGAAGTGTAAACCTATCTGCACATAACAAACAAACCAACCCAACTTTCCTTTGTCCATTGCGTGGCTGTAAATTTGTTAAACACGAAATGACCAAGCAAGGTGCTTGACAAAAGCACTATTCACAGGCTTATCCGCACTTTTTATATAAAAAAGTTTAGTAGCTAAACAAAATGACAAGAAAGAGACAAAGGCAGTATTCAAGAAGCATCTACATTCTAGGGTTGATAGTAAAAGACAAAAAGGCCCCAAACTTTTAGCCTACCCACGCACTTAGGAGTCAACATAGTAATTTCATCAAAAGTGAAACGTGTGGTAACAGAATAAAGAGCAGCCAAAACTGTAAATCCGATGAACAAAAACCAAAAAGGGCACACAGATTTTTAGCTCATACATGCACTTAATTGTAATTTAAGCTTTATAAATAAAACTTGCTGTTTTAAGTTTAACTCATTACTCTGTCGTTTTTGCCAAACACAAGCACTCATTGTCCTTTTTTATATAGAGTATAAACATAAAATGTATGACAAAAGTTTAATTTATGAACAGGGCTGGCCCAAGATAATTTGAGGCATAGGGTGAAAATTTTAAAGGGGCTTATTTATATTTAAATATCATTTAAATAATATTTAGTTTTATTTTTATATAATTTTTTATTTCAAATCTATTATTAATCAATATATATATATATATATATAAGCGGAGACCTCATGCGAGAGTGTATGAGCTCTTGCCACGTAGTGTTGTAATGTTGCATTTAGCCTTTTTTTTACCTCTTTTCATTAAGTTTTTATTTATTTATTTATTATTTTTTTACTGTTACCAATAAATCATAATAATTTTATTTTACATTATATAAATTTAGTTTTTTACCTCTTTTTATTAAGTTTTTTTTTTTTACTCTTACCCAATAGATAATAGTAACTTCTTTTTACGTTTATATAAAAATGGGTTGCTTTTGACAAATAGACCAAAAGTTATTCTCTACAAAATGGACTACCTTTTAAAAATAGACCAAACTTGTGAAAAACCCAGCTCAATTACTACCTTACATATTATGACCCAAGTCTGACCCTTCCCACGTGTAAATCAAAGCCAAACTCTTACCCACTTACAAAACATCCTCCTCCCCACGTATAGATGATACTTGTAGGAAATCTCATTCTCATGAAATTATGTCTTCATTTTGTATCATTATACTTCTAGAAAATCTCATTCTCATGAAGTCATGTCTTCATTTTTCCCCAATTTCAATTAGGGCTGTACACGGTGCGATGCGGCTGGGTTTTTGGGCATTTTTGCACCGCACCTATAGGAGTGGTTTTTCCTCATCCTTAACTGCACCTCACTTGTGGAGGGGTAGGAACCGGTCTACACAAGGTGCAATGCAAAATATCGATTCGATGCGGTTAGTTCGATTAATTCTCAATTTCTCAGGAACCAAACACAATGCAATTAACAACAAACCACATCATACTCATGAAAAAAAAAAAAAAAAAAAAAAAAAAAAAAAAAAAAAACCAAAATATTCAAAAACAAAAAAATGAAAAGAAAACAAATTCATAGTCTTTCTCTCAAACATACCCATTTCAAATCACAAAAACCCAAATAAAAAAACTAAACCAACCTATAAAAGATCAAACAAAACCATTGAAAATGAATTGCATAAACAAACCTAGTAGAAAGCATTACATTTGCAAGGAAGAGCATTTGAAGTCAGAATCATCACTAGAAACTCTTGATAATATGGTGACAAAGAGGAGAGAGGAGAGGGTGAAACTCTAAAAAATGCGGCATCAAGCACTAGATTGCAGTGGTAGCAAGTGGCGGTAGCAAGCGGTGAAGGTTGAGGGAAGAGAGAGAGAGAGAGAGAGAGAGAGAGAGAGAGAGAGGAGAGATGAAGACTTTTGTTGTTGACTTGCTGGGACTGGAAGATGTAGATGGATGAGAGTGGGAGATATACAGAGGGTGAGTAAATAAATTTAGGTTTTTAAATTAAAAGGCCAAAAACTTTTCTTTTTTTTTTTTGAAAGTTCACGAATCACATCCTTCTAGTGTTCTGTTTAATGTACAAATCACATATTAGACAACATATAGTGTCATAAATACAAACCATGTGGAAACGATGATATTTTAATTATTGAAATGTTCTGTTTAAAAAAAATATATTGCAAGTTCCTTAAAACAAATGAAAATGTTGCCACCAACACATAGAAATATTTCTCACTGTCTAATTTAGACAAGTACAGCGATCATTGTTTAATTTAAATAAATACAAAAAATCACTGTATCTACACCACTTATCCCCTAAAAAAAAAAATCATTCTTCAACTTAACTGACGTACTGGTACACTTTTTGAGAATTAGAATACTTTCATGCATTATGTTTCTCACCTCTATTCTTTTTTTTCTTTTTTCTTTTTTCTTTTGTGCAGGTCTCCTAGGACCGGCAAGCAACAAGTCAAAGCATGGCATTCTCTCTCTCTTTGGATGTGATATAATTGGATGAAAGGGAGCATAAAAACTTGGTGACTAAAGCTAGAAGGGAGTTTGAACTGTGAAGTTAAAAATGGATCAGGCTGTAGTGGAACTCTTGATTGACAATATCATTTCAATCCTTTCAAATGAAGCATCTTTGATATGGGAGGCTCGTGATGCAATTGAAGATATCAAAGATGAGTTAATAAGCGTGCGATCATTCTTACTAGATGCTAATAGAAATAGAGTAGGGAGGGAAGGAGAGAAAACTTGGGTGGCAAATGTGAGGGACTGGGCGTATGATGTTGAAGACATTATTGATGAGTACATGTATCACATGAATCACCAACAAATTGGCGGTCAATCTTCCTAGAACCTTCACCACACCATTAACTTTCCAAAAAATCTCCGGGTGAGACGTCAAATCGCCACCAAGATACAAAAAATTAACGAGAAAATAAAGGGCATACCAGAGAGGAAGCAAAGATATGGTATTGATCATATAGAGGGAACTAGTTCTAAAGATAATCAGAAATGGGTGGTGTGTCATGCTGAATCATCTCTTTTTTTTAAAGAAGACGAACTTTGTAAAGTTGAATTTAATCAACTATCTTGTTGGCTTTATTCCGTGCTAATTTACTTGTAATTTAGCACTTAGTAACCCTGTATTTAAATGGGAAACTTGTAAGGGTAGTGAGTGAGAGAGTGTGAAAAAATGCTCAAGATTGTGCAAAGAAACAGAGTCTCGTGACTGGATCTCGTGGGTGAGTCGCGGCTTGCAAGTCGCCAAATGTCTACACACGTGCCAAGCATGTCAGAAACTAAAGAGTCGCGCCAGCTGTTGCACTACAGGACAAAAGTCCCAAGCTGGCCAAGCCGTTAGCTCGCAGCTTGAACTCGCGACTTAACCCAGTCACGAGGTCAAGTCGCCAAAATGCTCTGTTTGGGAAAATCTGACGTTTCACATTCTATTCTCATTCCAGTATAAATACCCCTCATTCCTACGATATTGAGAGAGCTTCCAAAGAGAATTTTGTGAGAGAAACCCTAAAGAAAAACAAGATTGCATCATCCCCAATTTTCACCTAAGAGACTCTACAAATTCCTCTTCTCTCTTCCTCTCCATTGTTATACCTTTGAGAGGCATTCTACCAAATCCTTATCTCACCACACCCACGTCTGTGAGAAGATTCATTTGGTGCTGTTGGGAAGCAGTTAGGAAGGAACCAATCTACATTGGTTGATGCTATGGTCTAGTAGCGGAATCCGGGAAGTTAAAGAAGAAATAGGTTTGGCGTAATCTCGTTGGAGCAAGAAGCTTGGAGGGCTTAGGTACTTGGGTAGATTAGGCTTGGAGGGTCTTCTACTGTTCATGTATCCCAACTATATTCTTTAGTGGGTTATTTGACCGCTTGGAGGGCAGCGGAGAGGTTTTACGTTGAGGGCTTCGGTTTCCTCTTCGATAACACATCGTGTGTTGTCCGTGTGTTTGCATCTTCCTTCCTTTATCTTTGCCTTATATTTACTGCTGTGAATGTGTTTATATTTGGCTTAGATTATTTATCAATTCTAGTATAAGTTTGTTATCATATTCCGCACATTAAATGTTTGATATAAAGCTTGAATTGATAATTTTGTAATTGGGGTCTAAACGTTCAAGAGTGTTTCATACCCAAATTGAACTTTCAAACTTGTTGGGATTGAAAAGAAAAGGCAATCGATAATGGATTGGTTGATGGATGGAGAACCACATCAGACTGTCATTTCGATAGTTGGGATGGGAGGTTCCGGCAAGACCACACTAGCTGCCAACACCTACAACAATGATGATGTAAAGAAACATTTTGACTATTGTGCATGGATCACAATTTCCCAAGCATATGAATTAGAAGATGTATTGAGGAGCTTTATTAAGGAATTCCATGAATCAAGGAAGGAAACAAAACTAGCAGACTTGAATTCCATGAACTACAGATTGTTAGTAAAAACATTGGTAAATTATTTAGAGAAGAAAAGGTATCTTCTTGTCCTAGATGATATTTGGGACACAAATCTCTTGGATGAAATAAAGGTATCACTTAAAGATGGTTGTATCGGGAGTAGAATCATTCTTACAACTCGAATAGAAGATGTAGCTTGCTATCATTTGGGAGGTAAACATCATCATTATTATATTCAATTGCTGCAAAACGAAGAGGCCTGGGAACTCCTATGCAAGAAAGCATTCACAAATTGTCCCAATGGAAGTTGTCCATTGGAGCTTAAATCTTTTGCTAAAGAACTTGTGGGAAAATGCGAAGGTCTACCACTTGCAATTGCAGCTTTGGGCAGTCTTATGTACTTCAAGAATATGTCTCAATGGAATGAAATTAAGAACAACGTGAATTGGAGTCCAAGTAGCAATCCTAAGCTAGAACGAATGAGGAGCATTTTGTTGCTTAGTTTCAATGTTTTACCATATCAGTTGAAGCATTGTTTCTTATATAGCTCCCTTTTTCCAGAAGATTATTAGATTAAAAGAAAGAGACTCATTAAGCTATGGATGGCAGAAGGATATGTAGAACCAATTGTAAGGTCCACTCTAGAAGATGAAGCAGACAACTATCAGGTAGAACTCACTTTTCGGAATATGCTTCAAGTTGTTCAGAGGAATGAATTTGGAAGGCCAAGGAGATGTAAAATGCATGATCTTCTACGGGAGCTTGCTTTATCAATATCAGTCAAAGAAAAGTTTGGTGCTGTACACGGTGGAGGAGAAGAGATGAAAGAATGCAAAGCTCGCTACATTTCAATTCACAAAACTGATGTAGAGCTCAAATCATTTACGGGTGTGTCAAAGATTCGTTCTTTTCTTGTTTTTAACAAGTCGTTGAAAACATTGCCTTCAGGAAGTAAAATGTTAAGGGTTTTAGATTTGGAGGATGCCCCCATTGAGGAATTGCCTGATGAAGTATTCAAATTATTCAACTTAAGATATTTGAATTTAAGGGGAACTTTACTTAAGAATCTCCCAAATTCCATAGGGAGGCTACTTAATCTTCAAACCTTGGACATCGGGGACACACAAATAAAGGCCCTTCCTCATGGAATTGGAAAGTTGCAAAATTTGCGGCATCTGATTATGTATCTTTTCACTGGAAATTGGAATGACTTCAGACATTTTACTGGAATGCAAATAGCAACAAATATCATTAGTTTAAAGAATTTGCAATCTATAGGTATTGTTGAAGCAAATGGTGACTTTACAAGACAAGTTCAGCGCATGGTGCAACTCAACTCGATCGGTATTTCAAATGTGAAAGAAGGAGACGAGAAGAACTTATGTGTCTCAATTGAAAGCATGAGACTTCTTAGGGTCTTGGCTATCATAGTAACTAATGAGGAAGAAACTCTCCGAATGGATGCACTCTCATCTCCTCCTCCCAACCTTCGAAGGCTTTTTTTGATTGGAAAACTAGAGAAAGTGCCACAGTGGTTTCATTCACTTCAAAGCCTCACACATTTGTATCTGTGTTGGTCGAGACTGGAAGAAGATCTACTCACTCACATCATTGCTTTGCCCCATTTGGGACATCTTGTACTTAGTAATGCCTATGTTGGAAAACAGCTATGTTTCAGGACAGACTTTCCTAAGCTTACAAAATTGCAGATTTATAATTCCCCTCAGTTGAATGAGATAATAATAGAAATGGGGGTGATGCCCAATATGAAATACCTCTATATTACCCGCTGTATGGAGCTAAAGACAGTGCCTAAGGGCATTGAATACCTTAAAAATTTCCAACGACTGTATTTGGAATTTGTCTCAATGAAACTTCAAAATAGCATTGAGGGAGAAGGTAGCGTAGATTTCCCAAAGGTGCAGCACATCCCAAACATCATCATCCGGTAGTAATTTGGAATGTTTAATGAAGGTAGCTTCTCAATTCTATCTGTTCTTCATCTTCTTTTTATCTTTAAATGAATGGTCACTGCATTCATTTTATATTTTATCCTTAAAAAGAAAAAAAAAATTGCATCATTTAAGCTATTTCACCAATAAATTTATATAAGTGCGTAACATGCTTGATTTATATTTTATTATTGATTCACTTTGAAATGGTTTATGGTTTTGGAACTAATGCTTTCTAACATGATGAATTTTTAATATTTTCTAATGATTAATTTGACTTTATGTGGCCCAAGACTTTAGTTTTTTGGATTTTTCATTATGTCTTTCATGCGTGTCGATTATTTTTGAGCTTGCAACATTCAATTGTATGAACAATGGTTTCTTAGATTTGGTTGGGTTATGATATCTATTTGTGGTCTGTGGAACATGTGTTTGTTTTAATAAGCCATGTGTTAGCCCATGATTTGTTTATATATATATATATATATATTCGTGTTTCTAAGTGCATTTTAGCTTCTTGTATCTGAGAACTAGTCATAAGGAGAAACTTTGATTAATAGTACGGTTTTTTTTTTTTTTTTTTTT
>NW_027069778.1:512636-531333 GCF_002906115.3 Quercus suber | reverse complement strand
GTGGGTTGAAGGGTTTGGTTGGGTCCTAATTTTTTTGAAACTTGAGTTGGAGTGGATTAAAAATTTGACAAAAATTTCAATCCGAATAACCCAATCCAACCTTGCTATCAATTGATACTTTAAAAAAAATATATGTATAAACTCTTTAATTTAATTTATTTTAGATTTTATATACCTATCAAAAAATTTTAATTTATTTTGGGCTTTATAACTTACTTTAAATTTGTTAGTTCGGACTATCTTAGTATTTTGAGATTTATTTTAGATGAAATTGTAATTATTTATTAAAAAAATGGGTTTAAATTGGTGAATGAAAACCAAAATTTTTTAAGGTAAACTACATATTTGGTCCCTAATCTTTACATCATATTTCAATTTAGTCTATAATCTTTCAATTATGTCAATTTGGTCCCTAACCTTTTAATATCATGTCAATATATTCATTGTCGTTATACCTTAGATGAAAATTGCTAACATAGCAAACGGCCAAAATAAAATTTAAGTTTATTGTCATATAAACAGAAGCTAATTTTTTATTTTGACCATTAGACACATCATTAATTTTCATCAAAAAGATAATGGCATGGACTAAATTGATACGATACTGAAAGATTAGGAGTCAAATTGATACAATTAAAAAGTTATGAATCAAATTAAAATATAGTATATAGGATTGGGACCAAATATGTAGTTTACCCAATTTTTTATTAGGCCTGACAAAATGGTTCTAACCACCCAACTTGACCCAACATGTTCCCTATGAATAAGGTTGAGTTGAATATTTCTCAACATGTGAAATTGTTGGCTTTTAATAAAACACAAAACAAAATCCAACCTATTCCAATGCATTCACGCCTCTATTTTCTTTTTTCATAAACAACTATGCTCTTGCAACTCTGCATATCTTATGATTGAATAAAGTTTCCACATTATCTAAAAATTATTTATCACCCCACCGCCCCTCTTCGTAGCAAAATTGTTAAAACAAATTAAATAATATTTTTGGAGAACCCACAAATTTTTTTCATGCATACAATAGTGAGCACACAATTTGAATAATAGTTTGATGAACCTTTTTTCATCCTATTACTATATTAGTCTTGTAGACGTATTCCTTTCCTCGTATAAACTTAGATACTGAAATTAAATTATGGGGAAAATAAGGTTGAGTGGATATGTTAATGGCAATGACTTCCTTCACAAATTCATTGAGAGGAAGACAAAGCTGCCATGATTCTTCTTCACATAAAGCATGTCAATTGCCAGATGAGAAGTTAATTTGTCATAGCTTTGCATGAAATCAAAACCAAAGAATTAGGCATAAGCAATATGTAGCAAATACTAGCAAGCTAGAACCCATTCAATGTTTCCGAAGAAAACCATGGTTATTAACTCGTCCATGAAAGCCTATTCCTGCAAGCCCCCAGATTTCCCGCCATTCCCACGCCTCAACAGCCTCATAGGAGCATGCTTTGAGCCTTTTGAGAAGCAATTGGCATTCAGTTATGTAAGGGGTGACCAAAGCAAGCTATCCCTGAACAAACTCGATGTCAAAAACTCTCTTACAATTGCTAAACAAGAAAGAAAAAGAAAGAAGTTGTTGATAATGGAATTCATGTCATTATGTATGACATAAAAGGTAAGGAACACTCAATGACGCTCAAACTTTGGGAGTATAGGGTTTATGTTCTCAAGAAAGGGTGGAACACGTTTTGCCAAAAACATAGCCTGCGTGAGCATAAAGATTTCGTGACAATGTAGATGTTCCGCCATGTTCAAACTAGGGAACTATGCTCTTCCATCTCTTCGAGAAGACTACGTTACACAGCTGAATTTTTTTTTTAGAAGAAGTTACATGGTTAGATTTAATTGTTATCAAAAGAAGATGACACATTTTACAATATCTAAAGAATTGTATTTAAGAGTTTGTTTGGGATCCGTTTATTTTGCTAAAACTGAAAATTTTTTGTTGAAAGTACTGTAGATAAAGATAAAAGTTAGCTGAAATAATACAATGAGACCCATAAATAGTAACAAAAATAAGTTGAATAGTAAAATAAGTTGGCTTTTTAATTTTTGTCAAACACACACTAAGTCTTAAATATGAACCTTACATATCAATCAATATTAGCTAGATGTTTTTAGTGATAAGAGGGAGTTTGTATTAAGTGTAGGTATTAACTATTACTGTCAGCTAGAGTGGGGAGGTTGAGCAAAAAGATTTTCAGTTTGTCAGTATGAAGTACAGGACATAACATAACGCCCATGTTGGAGGGTTTGACAACATTATAATAGTACATTTTTGGAATGACAATAAACCCTTTTTTTTTTTCGTTTGAACCATGGATGTTATTCCCATGACTTGATCTCTTTGCCATGATTTTGTAATGCACAAATCGGCCTCGGTGGGTTCGTAGCCAAGATTTATACCACTACTAGTTGCCAATCATCTTAAGCAACAACTTGCTCAACCTTATTTATCAATCTGTCGGCTTGTAGCAAAATATCAACACGATTAAATAGTATTTTAATATAGTGAATTGATTTTTAAAGTTACACACCACGACAGTTTTCCATTTGATAGCTCAAAAAATCACCACAAAAGGAGTATTTTTATACAATAAAGCTACACCATCTTTTGCAATTCTCATCACCAGAGAGAGAGAGAGAGAGAGAGAGAGTTCCATTAACACCTTTCTATATCATTCTATTGTATGTCACTGTCTACATGTTTTTTTGAACAACACTATACACTTTTTGTATATGTCCATTTGATTTCACCTAAATCCCATAGGGATTAGTTTCAAGTATACTTCCATTTAACCAACTGCTACTTTGCTACACAGCACAACTAACCCACTCCCCTCATTCTCAATCAACATTTCAAGGGTGAGCCCTGGTGTGGACAAAGGCATATACTTTTCATTGTAACTTTGACTAGCATTCCCATTGCAGCATGACACAATCATAAATTTTAGGACTTTCTGCAACGTTAAAAATATGAGATAATTGGCCCAGAATGCAGTGATATGATAATAACAAAAATTGCTTCCATTGTCATCAATTGCACTTGCATGATGCATCTAAAGGCGTGCAGCAAGAATTTGAATACTGCTGCTATCATCAGCGCTTCTTCCAAATCTTCTTGGCTTTTCTTGAAAAATTTCTAACCATAACTGTGTCAGAGAATGTTAATGGAAGTTCTTCATCAACAGTCTCTCTTTGATCAGACCAACCTGTGGAACCACTTTCTTCTTTTGAGTTTCCCCCACTAGATTCCGTAGGTGAGTTGGGGTCTTCGGGTATATCTCGATACAAGTGTTTTAATATGAAAAGTGCAGTATCATGATCCCTCCAATAGTTTCTGTATGCCAAGATTCACAAATTAAAAGAAGATCAATGTACAAAAGCAACACAACATGCAGGCTCAAGTTACTTGTCTGTTATTATATTCCCCACGACAGAGAATGGGGATAAAAGAGAAGATAACTGTTAAA
Source organism: Quercus suber (assembly GCF_002906115.3). Taxonomy (NCBI): domain Eukaryota; kingdom Viridiplantae; phylum Streptophyta; class Magnoliopsida; order Fagales; family Fagaceae; genus Quercus; species Quercus suber. Next base: position 527,836 of record NW_027069778.1, on the reverse strand, counting down.
TTTTTAAAACCCACAATCAAACCCCCAAATCAAACTCAAAAGACCCAGAGTTTAAAGTGATACGATTTTTAAAGTCCAAAGTTTGAAACTAACAAAACTATAAGGTTTAATTTGTAATAGTCTTAAACTTCATGATTTTAATTGGAACTTTTGAAATTATAGGATTTATTTTGGAACCACAATTATTGGGTTATATTTGAAAGAACCCCCAAAATATATGGTGTAAAATGTAATTTTCCCTAATCATTTTCTCCAATTCTGCAACTTAATCTCTTTCTTTCTGACTGAAATTATGGATTTGTGACAATTTTTGTTGCCAACGGATTTTGCTGTTGTACTTATGTTATTAATTCAAGCTGGTGCTGCAAACTGTTCTTTGTAGTTATGTTATTAATTCAGTTTCTTAGTCATAAACAAGATTACTGTTAGAAGTATATAGTTAAATGATTAAATTTACCATACCCTAATAGCTTAAGTTTTTGGGACAACAGTAATTTAACATAGCATCAGAGTGAGAGGTCCTAAGTTTGATCATTGTCTCCTCCATTCTACCTCCGATTTAAATTCCCACGTGTTGGGCCTCACCTTTTAAAAGATAGTTTCGGCTCACACGTGAGGAGGAATGTTAGAAGTTTATGGTTAAATAATTAAATTTACCACATACTAATAGCTTAAACTTTTGGGACAATCTGTAATTTAACAATTACAAACAGATGAAAAAGATTAGTGCAATTTATCAAATGATTATGAACAGATGAAAAAGAAGTTCTGAGAACATAAATATCCTAAACTCAATCTGACATTTTGTTAAAAATGTTTTAACCCTTCTGTGGTGTAAGAATAAGAAAGAGAAACGAAAAAAGAAAAACTTTCTAGCAACTGCAAGTATATAGTAATCATTGACATTGTGAAAACCTTATGGTTAGCAGAAACAGATTATTAGATAAGAACCAAATAGGATAGCTTGAAAAAATGCAAAAAAGGCCAATAAATGTAAACACATAAGAAGAATCATAGTGATAGTTGTTGCTTAAACATGGTTTGGTGGGATCAGATACATTAATCATTACATGCTAATTGCATGAACACTTTGTGCCAAATGTTCAAACGAGAAGTTAATGATGGAAGGCAGATGATAATAGTTGCACACAATGTAGATAGTGAGTACTTGCCCAATAACAAGCAATACTTGACAGAACCAAAATTATGTATAAAATGACTTTTTTTAGATAGTAGAAAGTGGGTACTTACGTATGTGCTCCAAGGGCTTGTAAGTATGGATGCTCAAATGTTTTATCCTGCACGAACAACATCAAACTATTATTGGAAAAACATATTTCAACATGCAAATACAGCTCAAGTTCAACTTAATCTTAATCACAACATTGATATCAGTTACATGAGTCTTTTTCCACTTCAAAAGTCATGTTCTTTGCTAACTCTGGAAATCTTCTTACTACTACCCACATATTTTTTTAATCCCCTTACCGGCTTACTCTTAACACTCCTTCCACTTGTATCAACTTTTTTAAACTAGTGCATCTGTAGATCTTCATTACACACAATGAACCATCTGAGGTGACTCCCGCATCTTATCCTTGATTGATGCAATGCCAATCTTTGCATCAATATCTCAACTCCTCATTTGATTTTCCTTATGTTGTGAGTCATCCATCTGAACCCTCTTAACATTCACATCATGGCATTTAGCTTAATGCTGCCATGTCTAAGACCTACATGAGCTGGGTACACAGCACCATGTCCATATCCTTGTTTTAAGATTAGCATGCAACAAGGTGGGGATACATACAAAGAATCTAGCAAGAAAGCTGTTCCAATGATCAGATTAGGTCCTTGTATGTTGAACTGGTACTACCTTATCCATTTTTAATGAGTTCTAACAAGTAACAAATGCAAGATGCTAATCCCAGTTATCATTAGAAATATATGTGCAGTATCAGTATGTGCATGTGCATGACCATGTACATGGTTGTAAGATATAGCATCAAATTGGTAAAACAACGCACTTGAAGCATGTGATCAATCCGTCCTTCTTCACTTCCAGTTAATCTCCGAATCATAAGAGAACCATATGATCTCCCCTCTTTTTCTTGGGAATCCTCTCCCTCTTCTGCAATATAAACATTAGAATTTTTACACGTATTAATAATATAGATCAAAGAATATAAGATTGATTAAAATACTTCTCCACACAACCGTAGATAGGCTTAAATAGCAAAAAATGGATTTCCATAATAAATACTGATTAGTTTGAGCCACCACTCAGTGGAGCTGGATTATAGTATCAAAATTATTTTTTGGTCGTGGGGCAACAGTTTGATTTATTTTTCTCTGTTTTTCTTGTTTCTTTTAGTAAAAAAAAACAGGGGCATGGAGAAAGGGGGGTGGGGGGTTGATGCAGATACTTGGAAGAGTACCACTCTGTTAAGATATATTACCCCAATCCTCCTTACCTTTATGAACAGAAGGAGGAGAATATGAAATAACAATGAAAGGGAGGAAACAGGAAAAGTAATGCAAAACAGAAGGGTGAAAGATTATGTTACCTTCTAGTCTATCCATGCTTCTGGATTGGCAAACTGTGAGTACTTTGACCTGTTTAAACAGCATACAGCTTAGAACTTAATATCTTGCATGAGTAAAAAACAAACACCACACACATATAATATGGTAAAATGTAACAAAGCGATTGAGGGGCCCGACTGAAGCTCAACGTCACTCAGTACTATAAATGAATACGAGAACAGTTAATCATAAACAGAAACAATATGAGATTATTTATATTTACATGATTACTTATTGAGCTAGCATTCTATCCTCCCAAACTGGAAACCAGCCCAACCAGCGTAGTCAATTTGGATGCACATACACACTACTTCATTCAAAGTTGAGAGAAATGGGAACCTGACAATGGCCATGCTAAATTATGGGTCAAGCCAAAATCAAACCCACCAATCAAGTAGAAGCTTTAGTATATGTGACAATCTTAAGATTAGTTTGGAAAATATTTCAACTTCTAGGATTAGAAGAGGACGAATGTTTACTTTTAACTTTTTAGCAAAAATAAACTATTTAAAAGTCACATACATAAGTATATAAAAGTGGTATTTCCAGATTAAGGCATTTCTTCCAGATTTAAATTTATAACTAGTGGTGTACAAGTGCCATTGTACTTGAAACCAACAGATTCAAGAGCTCAAACTCCAACATTATTTTTATAAGTGGCAAGTTATACATGCATCTAGTGGATTTCAAAATCTGTCCACCCCATTCTAAGGGGCAAGGAAGTGCCAATTGAGCCAATTGAGCCACAGCTCATTGGCAAATCCACCTTTAAATTTCACCAAATAGCATAGCCACAATTTCAAAGAAATGAAACCCCGCCCCCAGGGACATGCCCCTTTAAAATTACTAAAGAATACTCTATTTCATTTTCAATCTCATTTATCTTCAAAGAGACATTTGATTCCCCACTAATAAGTTGGGAATTATAATCCCAGTTATTGATATTAAAAAGAAAAAGAAAAATGCAAAGGGAAGGTTAAACTAAAGCAACCTTCCCCCACCCAAAGCTTTCCATATCTATATCTAGATTCTTTTTGAAGCCCCACTCAAAATGTTGTCAACTCCTTTATGAGCCCTTTTCTTACTCCTCTCTGCCAACTTCATTTACAAGAACCATTTAACCTATTTCCATAATGCAGGTACCCTAAACTGTAATTTTAACCTAGTAATATGTCTAAAGAGAAACCATATGATCACCTAAAATCTGCTTGCTCAAAGCAGGCAAAAAGGATAGAAAACTTGATCAAAAGGCAGGTGCTGATCAATCACCAACAGAAATAAAACCAAAGTTTCAGACAACAATTAAGATGTTAGCAAAAAATTTTGAAGCAGAGGGGAGCATCTCCAAACCATAGCCACATATCTACTACAATATTCTTTATCTTCCGCTATTAATTTGTAATCAAGGAAGTTATATTATCTTACAGCTCTTCAGAATGTAATGTTACTACGCATTTGAAATTAACACTTGTGGCTGACATAAAGCTTAGAAAAGAAGTTAAAGAATGTGTGTAAAGATCCAGTGACCCAGACAAAAAGAAGTGATGTAGAGAGCACAATCAAATTTATTTAGAGTTTATTGTCAAATTACCGATTCTCCCAAAAGCTTAAACTATTAGGAAATGATGAATTTAATCATAATTCTAATACTCCCCCTCACATGTGGGCTTAGAATCCCCCTTGATAAATGGGACCCAACATACGGGATTTTTAAAATTTTAAATGAGAGGTACAATGGAGACAACAATCAAACTTTGGACCTCCTTCTCTAATACCATGTTGAATTACTAATTTCCCAAAAGCTAAAGGTGTTAGAAAATGGTTAATTTAATCATTTAACCATAATTCTAACATTTATTTATTAAAATATTTTCTTATTTAAGATACAAGATTTCATTTTTGAATTTTGAATTTTAAATTTTGGCTTTAATTTTATTGAGGATTTCATGGGATGTAATTGTAACGTGATGTAAGCCTTGAAGCCTATTAAAAAGAGACTCCAAGAATAGTTTGAGACAGTTCAATTTGAATAAATAAATTTGAGTTAGTGTTTTCTCTACAAGTTGGTGGTGATTCTAAGCACCCTTAGGTGGTGAAGTCTAGGATTCTTTTTCCCTTTTATTTATTATTCATGAAAATACGTTCTGCGTCGAGAACTCTCAAAGAAGAATGGAATCACATGCCAATTATGACACAGGACTTGCCTATTAGACTCATTCTTTAAGATCTATATTTGAAAAATAAAACTCTTGCATGTAAGAAATTAGAGAGATATATTAACTTTGGAAGGGTTAATAAAGCCCACCCTTATGGAGTGTAGATGATCCATGATTGCATGAGAACGAGTCGCCAAATCTTCAGTAAATTCCTACACCACAGACCATGAGCATATTAAAAACAGGGAGAGAACGAGACTTTAATCCACATTTATGTGTTGTTAAAGAGCCGTACTTGGAATCCAATATGCAACCGCCTTCCACCCTTGTGGTAAGGTATAAGAACAGGGCGTTTATTGGTGTATTCTTTGCAGACAAGTGGTTCTATTCTGTAAGAAATTTCAAAAAATATTCTTTAATGTGCTGTAATGTTGCCATAGATTACCAAATTCAAATAAATAATATAAAAGGGAAAAATGGTAACAACTATAACAAAACTTATAGCTGATTTATACCACCATGGTTTGATGTGTATGTTTGTGCAAAGTAAAAAAGGGGTAGGTGTGTGTGCGTTGTATCAGTTTGTAGAAAGAGCAAGAGAGTGGAAGAGGAAAGGGGGCCCTTCTCCATTTCCAGCAGTCAGAGTTAAAATTTATTAAATAGCACGCTTAAATATATGTCTTGCTTACATCATTTTCCCTTAAAAGTAAGCAATGCAATGCCTTACATGCACCATTTTCTCTTTTCTTTTGTTAATATTCAACATGAGAAAACTTGTAATTTTACTTCATAAATGATATATAAAAGAGAAGGCAGCCACTCTGGAGTTAAGCTCACACAATCTTTTTATATTCTCTCCTCTCTAGCCATCAACACTACATCTTTTACGCAGATCTCATTAAAAGTACTTACCAAATAAGTTCATTGGAAGGTTGCAAGTTGCAACCCAAGTACACATCTAAATATGCAAGAGGAATCAAATAATGATGAATAAATCAATAAAAATGGAACCAGAAACTAGCACACAGAAATCAATCCACCAACAAAATCAAGAAGAGGAAAGACAAACTAGCTGGTTGAAACCACACCCGGCCCTTCATACACCTAATTCTTTTTTTTTTTTTTAATAAGTAATAAGGATATATATTCAAGAACACTGCCTTTTGCATAAAAACAAAAGGCAGAGAGAACAGTACAGATCGAGCAGATTAAGAAAAGAGAAAAAAGAAAGGGGAAAGACACTAAATGCAAAGGAGAGAGCTAAGGAACATAGGGAGAGAGTCACTAGAGGTGATTCCCCAAGCCCTAGACCAGTCAAATAGGGAGCCACTGAAAGAAGCCAATAACTGGTCATCCGAGCTTTCCAAGTCCTCAAAAGTCCTCCAATTCCACTCCCTCCAAAGACACCACATTAAGCACAAAGGAGCTAGATTCCACATGCTAGATGAGTATTTTCCAAGCCAATTCCACCAACCAAAGAGAGTATCTGCAACCATTCTTGGCAAGACCCATGAAAACCCAAAAGATCTAAACACCAAACTCCACAACCTATGATCCTTACCACAATGAAGTAGCAAATGATCCACCGTCTCCCCATTACAACGGCACATAATGCACCAATCAACAAAATGCATCCCTCTACCCCACAAATTATTACCTGTAAGGATTTTATCCCACATAATGGTCCACACAAAGAAGGAGACACGCTGAGGAGCCTTAACCTTCCATACACCTTTCCAAGGAAAAATAATGGAAAAAGGTCTTCTTAACTTATTGTAAAATGATCGGACAACAAAGTCCCCATTCTTTGTCAATTTCCATCGTATATAGTCTCCATTCTCAATGGGAGGTAGACTTGAGACCAAGGTGCGGAGAAAATTATCCACATCATCCATTGCCCAATCATTTGGTCTTCGAAAAAAATGAACATTCCAGCTTCTCTATTCCTCTATCCCCAACCACTCAAGAGAAGAGGCCACCGATGCCTCTCTATTGGAAGCCATCCCATACACATTCGGAAAAGTCAAATGAAGTGAAGACTTCCCACACCATTGATCTGTCCAAAGCTTAACTCTGCTAAATTCCTCCCAACCCCTTCAGATACTTCTCCATAGGCCACATCCGTGTACCCTCTACCTAGCTTGGAAGTCCATCCCCCCATTCTTCCCCAAACTTTGAAGCTACAACCCTTCTCCAAAGTCTTGTCTCCTCGATCCCAAACCTCCATAACCACTTTCCTAGTAACACTTTGTTAAAAGTAGTTAATTTCCTTACCCCTAACCCACCATATTCCAAAGGTGCACACACCTTGTCCCACCCCACCAAATGTGTCTTGGAATCCCCCCACAAGAAATCCCTTTGCAACCTCTCAATTTTATTAGCCACATGCGTAGGGATGGTAAAAACAAATAAATAATATGTAGGAAGACTAGATAGAGTGCTCTTAAGCAACGTTAGTCTTCCACCTTTAGACAAATACATCTTCTTCCAACCGGCCAATTTACGCTCAATTCTCTCCAAGATAGGATTCCAGACAGTAGGGGACTTATAGGACGCCCCTAATGGAATACCAAGATAAGTCATAGGCAAAGACCCAATCTGGCAGCCCAAAAACTCTACCAAGACATGGACATTTGGCACTTCCCCAATGGGAATCATCTCACTCTTCAGCACATTAACCTTTAAACCTATCATTGCCCAAAAACAAAGAAGAAGCATCCAAACATGTAAAATCTGCTCCTCATCTACGTCACAAAACAGAATCGTATCATCCGCAAACAAAAGATGCGAGACACAAACCCCTCCACCCCGACTACCATCAGCTCTAAAACCTCGAAGCAAACCAGCCCCTTCAACTCTTTTCATCATCTTACTGAAGACCTCCATCATAACCAAAAACAGCAAGGGAGATAGCGGGTCCCCTTGTCTCAATCCCCTCGAACTCCCAAAAAAATTGGCTAGAGACCTATTAAACAAGATAGAGAATTGGACTGTAGATATGCAAGTGCGAATCCACCTACACCACCTAGTCCCAAAACCCACTCTCTTCAACAAATCTAGAAGAGCCTCCCAATTCACATGATCATAGGCTTTCTCAATATCTAATTTGCAAATAACCCCTAGAGTCTTACTCTTCACCCTGCTATCAACGCACTCTTAGCAATAAGAACTGAATCAAGAATCTGTCTACCGCCCACAAAATTGTTCTAAGACTTAGTTACAAAAGTAATAACACATTAATGAACTTATTCATTAATGAATCTAATAAATAAAGTTGTTTATTAACAAATGTAATATTTCTGTTACATGAAGTGTTATTATGATAGGAAGGATTTTATGGCTGGTCATGTCCTTTCTGAATATTAAAATATTGTCAAGGCCACACTTGCAAGGGGGTGTGAAAGAGAAAATTAAGCTCTTGTTAATCCTGACCAGCTGGGGAGAGCATCCTGATTGCTTGTGAGGTCCTTGAATAACATAATCTAGTATGTAAATTTCTCACATCTTATTTTTGATTTTTATTACACATGCACATGATATAATTGTTAATTGATAAATGTATTATATTTCTTTCTCTTGAATTATTACTATTTAAGTATAATTCCAACACCACATTCACTGCCAAAGGAACATGATGATGTCAATACACTTATGGATCTAATCAAGTATGTGCATACAGGTATACAATGTAAAAGCAACCTAAAGATGAAACACGATAATTTTTATTTGTCCATATAAGAGCCACAATGGACTCAAGTTATTAATCACGTACTATTTATACCAATAACCAAATTTCAAAACCCCACCAAAAAGAAAAGGAACTTAAATTATGGTTTTTAAGTTATTTAAAAATGAATGGACACCTGTGCTTCTTACACTAAAAAAATGAATGGACAAGTATGAGAGACAGAGAGAGCATGAAGATGTTATAGATCTGTTCTTTCCTTTCATCATCACACGACCAGAAAATGTGAATTTCCTTAAGTCAGATATGCAAACTTTTCAATTAATAGTTAATTCATTATTCAATGACTTCAATGTGATACATGTAGGCTGACATGACATGCATTCAAGCACTAGGTGTGAGCTTGATTATGTCTCATCACACTAGAAAGATCCAATTAGTTGCAACAGACCATATATGTCCCATGACTCAGCGATATAATTTCCTTTGGCTAATTTTTTAATTAATTGAGGAGTGGATGAAAAGCAGTAGAAATTAATTCGATCTCCAAAATAAATGAAAAACATATCTTTTACTAACACTATAGAGAAAAGTGTCCATTCGTCAACAAGTATAACCTTCGTGGCTCAAAGAATTAGCAGCTAGCTGAGATTTATGAACCATTTTCATTGGTCTACCATCCAGTTCTGCAGGACAGGCTTTATCATTTAGTACACAATTATTGAAGTCTTTATGCATATTCTTTAATGCCATTTTTTCATCAATTTGTTGTGATCTTTGTTGATATTCAGGCATACAGCAATATTCCCTCAATGGCATTGCTAAAATGGGAAAGAGTAAACTTGTTCCCCCATTGTGCATCTGGCCCCATGGTTGGTTGACCATATGTTGTTCCTGCATTTTTGTTGCACCGAGGTAGGTTTCTGTCATTTCATTATTCCAAGCAAATGTTCCTAGCAGCTCTTGCTGGCATGCAACTAGATTTTGCTCCCTTGGCATCATTGACATGTATGACAGGCAATGTGGATCTACTAGACCAGTCAGTCCAACCTGGGTTTTCTTCAAGGCATGCATTTTTTCCCGCACTGAAGAATCTATATGTTCTGTCCTCAGTTGTCCCCTTCGTTTGCTAATTTTTAATGCTCTAAGATGCCGTGCAAGACGTTGTTGTTCCTTAAGTTGTCCAAGGTCACTACTAACTCCCACAAACCTGTGACTTCTACACGCTGGTGTTCTGTTATTTATTTCTTTTTGATGTCCAATTATATATGACTGTTTACTAGTGTTTTGCATTTTCTGACACCATCTTCCATCTGCCACAGATCATAGATGCCAAACAAAATATAGTGTCAGCAACTATAGTCTATGAAAAGCAGATTCTCCAATCACTAGCAGAACAAAGAGTACAAAAAACATTGGTATGTACAAGTCATAGAGCACCAATTAGCCATGTGAACTTTGCAAAATATAGCATATATACTTAATGTGATTAGATTGAGGGCAAGCCAACCAGGTTTTGAGGATTCCCCAAACTCACATGGAAGTAACTAATTACACTAACACATACCAGCAGCAGGTTGATTGATTCTCATATTTATATGGCGTTCATCCACACCATTTTCCTTTGGGAGATTGCACTCTGCAACTAAATCCAAGAAAATGAAAGCCAAAAGGATAATTCAGAATCTACAGCATCTGAGAACATAAAAATGTCACATTGCAATAAATAAAATAACACATCACCCTTTTGATAGGGGTCACCTGTTTGACCTTGTACAGCAGGAACTCTTCCAAGATTCTGCTCACCTGGTTCTGGTCACAACCCGTTAATAAGATTGTATCAGCTGCATATAGAAAATATGAAAGATATTGTTTACTTTGCAATTTCAGATGTTTACTTTGTAAATGTCTAGAACGAGCTAGACGCCGGATTTGGCTTAAACGAGGTGTTCTTCCTTGTAAATGATCATCAGTGTACTCCCCATTATTATCTTGCACCAAGAAATGACTTTCAGATCTAGCTTGTTGCCGAATTTGACATAAGCGAGGTATTTTGGCCTGGCAACAGATTCCATCCTGTTCAGCTCCTACATTAGCACTTGCAAGAAGTCCATCATTTTGTGTCCCTATATGTTTCTGATCTGAAAACATGACAGTTTGAACATTATTGTAAAAACAAGCATGTTAATAGAAGACTGTTACAAGCAAATTAAATGGGCACAATATCACAGACCAGTAGAAGTTGCATTGCTAAGATTTTGTTCTGACTTTTGAGCATTTGGATCAGTACATAATCCTGATTAAATCACAATGAACATGACATTAGCTACTATTCAGCACTTTAATTCAATAAAACAAACTGTTAATTCTCACAGCCTCAACCTTCACTATTTTTGTCATTTCTGTGTTCCTCATGGAAGCAAACTTCAGATTCTGACAGTAATTCAGCTGACCGTGCAAGTATCAAAAGATGATCAAAGCCCCCGTCATGGTCCTTTCCCTCATTTGCTTGCCCTTCACCTAATTGCCTATCCCCATTTTGGTGACATTTCATCTGCTCCCCCATCCTATCTAAAAGTGGTTTGGGCATTGATGGCTCAAGCTCTTCATTGCACTGAACACGTTTTGCCCGTATAGCAGCACGCCTTTGATGTGCAGCAGCATGCCATTGTTTCTTCAGTAATTCCCACTGCACATCACATGCCTGTTGCCAAACAGTTTCACTGGTCATCAAGAAATTGTTAATGAGAAATTTCAAACTATTTTGATAGGAAGCGTTCTATATCTATTCACTATGTTTAGTGGTCATCTTCAATTTGATTTTAGCAAAGAAAATAAAAAGTTGTGTCTTTAGTAAGCAATCCTTCACCTTTTGTTTATTAAGCAATGAGAAGAAAGATAATCAGAATTTACTAAGAACACAGCAAATTATTTTCGAAATGAACCGTAATCCCCTTTGAACAAACATATGCCTCACCACCATTTTGTGAAACATTACACAAATGAAGCATAAATCACATTCACAGAAAACGGGCAAGACACTAAAAAGAATAAAAATAGTACTCCGGTATTACTTTGCAAATTACCAGTTATTGGTTTTTTTTTTTTTTAGACTTTCCATATCTCTATCAAGATTCAAGCAATTCCAGAACCTATTGTGCTATCAATGGGAGTATGAGAGCACCCATTGAAAATAAAACTACGAACATATAGAGTGACTGCGTGAGCCTTGTGTGGCATGGTAAAATAGTAGACTGGTGATTTATTATTATTATTACTAGCCGCGAACCCGCGCGTTACGCGTGATAATTATTTTTATGATGGTTTTATTAAAAAAAAATTACAATTTAAACTAATCTAATAATGAGTAATGTATTTCATAATTATATTTTTATTTATTATAGGAATAATCATAAATGTAATATAGGAACAATCCAAAACACCAAAAAAACGTAAACTAAAAAAAATTAATAAAACTTAACAATGATTAGTTGAACCAATATTAGGGTAAAATTTTATTTTTGATAATCTAGTAAGGTTATTTTCTTTGTAGAAATTATAATTTCGACCGCCCAAAACATATTATCAAATAAACAATTATTAGCAAAATCTAAGAATTAAATTTCTATACATGCATTGTTATAAAATAATAATAATTAAAATAAAATTGCAAAAGTTAAAATTTGTCACCTATCTGATTATTTTTCTTTGGCTAACCTTTGCTTTTCTTTAAATAAATGGAATTATAAAGTACTTCTAATACAACTATTAAGAGTACTTTGTCCACCACAAAGGATTGGAAAATAAACAAAAATTAGTAAAGTCTCATAGTTTAACATCTAAATTGAGCACTATAAAAAATCATACTATGTAACAGAATAAATACCAAATTATCCAAATCATGCTATGTAATAGAATAATATTATATTTTGATATGCTGTGTTTAATTCTTTAGAACACAATAGGATAACATTTAACAATCAAAGAGAATAAAAATAAATAAATAAATAAAACAACAACAACAACAATTTAAAAAACAAAACTAAATCGCATTAACCCAAAATAAAGTTTTAAAGAATATAAAAAATTATCAACCTAAAGTAGAGATGCAAGAAAAATAAAAAAAATCCACCAAAAAATTTAGAGAGAGAGAGGGAACCTTTTTTTTGTGAGGGAAAACTATGCATAGAATAGAAGAGATAGTGACGAATTTATAGTAAGAGGGTATGAATAAGAAGAGACAAAAATAAAGGAAGATGAAGGGAAAGAGGAAGAATGATATTAATGTAGAGGGTAGTGGGGAGATGAAAATGTAAGGGAGGGAGAAAGATTGAAGAAGTAGTGGGGAGATGAAATAGTAAGGGAGAGAGAAAGATTGGAGAAGTGTAAATATTAAAAACAATTATAGGAAAATTGAAAAAAAAAAAAAAAACCCTAAAGCTTGAAATGCTTCAACGTTGTTGGGTTTTTTTTTTTTTTTTTTTTTTCCTTTTCTTTTTCTTTAAACTAAAAAGGCTCACACAAAATCCTAAAACTAAACTGAAAAGGCTTTGGGTTAGACTTGATAGTGGAACTAAATAAATAAGAGGTGGGCTGGATTAATTATACAGATTTATTATAGGGTGATAATGGAAGTAAATAAATAAATAGTGGGCTGGATTTATTATAAGGTGATAGTAGAAGTAAATAAATAAGTAGTGGACTACATTTATAGGGATGAAAATTGTAAAAACCATTTTAAAATTGTAGGAAAATTATATTTTAAAAAGAAAAGAAAAAAAGAATGACGTGGTAGGTGATGTGACGCAACATGAAAACAGTAGCATTAAACGCTACTCTTCAGCTTTAGGTTTTTTTTTTTTTTTTCCTTTTAAGCTGAAAAGGCTCACACAAAATCCTAAAGCTAAACTAAAAAAGTTTTTGGTTGGGCTTGATAGTGGAACTAAATAAATAAGAGGTGGGCTGGATTAATTATACAGATTTATTATAGGGTGATAATGGAAATAAATAAATAAGTAATGGGCTGGATTTATTATACGGTGATAGTGGAAGTAAATAAATAAGTGGTGGGCTGCATTTATAGGGCTGAAAATTGTAAAAACCATTTTAAAATTGTAGGAAAATTATATTTTAAAAAAGAAAAAGAAAAAAAAGAATGACGTGGCAGCTGATGTGGCGTAACGTGAGAGCAACAGCATTAAACGCTACGTTTCAGCTTTTAGTAATATATAGATTTGATAATTAATTAAAATTCTTTTTTTAAAAAAAAAAAAATCAAAGAAAGGTGCTACCCAAGTACACAGATGTATACCACAGGAAACCAGACTAGTTATTTATTGTTAAAAGTATAAGGCCCCAGTCGGTGTCCTTTCCCTTACTTGCCCTTCATCCAATGGCCTATCCCCATTTTGGTGAAATTTCTTCTGCTCCCTGCTCCTATTTAACCGAGTATTGCACAGGGACTGCTCATGATCTTCATTGTACTGAACACGTTTTGCCCGTATAGCAGCACGCCTTTGACGTGCGGCAGCATGCCATTGTTTCTTTAATAAGTCCCACTGCACATCATGAGCCTGTTGCCAAGCAGTTTAACTGGTCATTCCAATGTGTTCATAAATTAAAAAAAAAATTTCAACCCATTTTGTTGGGAAACACTCTCATTCTCTTCACTATTTTTAATGTTCATTTTTAATTTGTTTCAGAAAATAAAATAAACACTTTTTGTTTATCAAGCAAAGAAAAGATAAAAGGATAATCAGAATTTACAGCAAACACAGCAATCTAGTTTTAAAATGGTCCATTGGCATACACTTTGAACAAACATGCCTTACCATTTTGTAAACATTAAAGAAACAAAGAATAAGTCACATTCACACAAAATGCAAAAGATACTTTTTAAAAACGAACAAAAACAATAGAGGTATTTAAAGAGCAGGATTAGTATTTCAACTCTTTGTTTAAATGATTTGTATATCACAAGTTTTTTTTTTTTTTTGAGCAAAATCTCCAAAACTCAAAGTCCTTAAATAGTTAAATTTATATCTGCCTATTCATACTTGCAGTTCTTCTTCAAATCCTTTAATTTTAAACCATCATATCCAATTTCAATCCAGAGGTATTTCACTGCTACAAATTAATGGTTATTGATTTTTTTTTTTTTTTGGTCCCAGTATGGAACAAAACCTCAGGTTTTCATTAGACTTACCAAAATCTCTATCAAGATTCAAGCAATGCCATTGAAAATTAGTATGCTAATAACATATAGAGTGACTAAGTGACCTCTATGTGGCATGGTAGAATAGTACAGACTAGTGTGCCGACAACAACAAAGCTTTAGTTCCAAAATTTTTGGGCTTAAATATGAACCTCGATTAATTAGTTATGATTGGTTACATGTATTTTTTTTTTTCTTCGTTAAAAAGAAAAAAGAAATTAGAAACTATTAGAGAAATAAAAAATAAATATATTTAGAAAGTTTTAGAGGAAAAAAGAATAATAAGACATACAAGTTGGACTTACCAAAAAGTACATATTTTGCTAGTGTTATGAAAGTATGAAAGAGACAAGAAGAGGACGAAAAATGTTTATATTGTGCTTAGGAACCCTAATCGGAGATTCCGAGGAATACAAAAAGTCCAAGGTGGGGCACACCGCATGTGTCTCTTTAAGTTTTTGTTTCTTATGGATTTTTTTAATATATAAATTAAATGAATTGGAATTTTTTGCGTTACATAAAATAAGGTTGTGCTCATTCTCAAAAAAAAAAAAAAAAA